>NC_053027.1:354021666-354241119 GCF_003073215.2 Triticum urartu | reverse complement strand
GGAGATGGTCATGATCTCGTACCTGAGCGTGAGCCCTACCATTGCCATTATTTGCATGTGGACGACCTGATGGTTGCTGTGCTGGTGGTGGCACGTAGTTCTGATTTTGATCAACCTCATCCTCGTAATCGCCAGCAAAATCACCCTCCTCCGCATCAGCAGCAGGAGCCACAGAAGTAGCAACAGCAGCACCAACAGTTTGGCCAGGTGCAAGAGGGAGACGGCTCGCTCGGCGGAGGGCTGTTTCACGATGTGTAGGTAGTCGTCGTTGTTGTTGTTGTAGAGGTGCGTTAGGTGCAGCCGGTGGTGGTGGTGGAAGACGCGCGAGCAATTCATTAAACCTGTCATCGAGCTTTGTTTCGAACGTCTTCTCCATGTCATCTATCTTCTCCATGGCCTCTTCAAATCTGTTTAGCACATCCTGCACCTGTCCATTCATCATTTGCTGAAATTTATCATGCAACTCCTGATTCGTCATGTTCTCCCAGTCAGTCTCGTCGGCTTGTGATCCTGCCATGGTTAGCAACAATAGAAAACACACAAGAATATGATCCTACAGAATACTAACAAGAGGTGGTAGTGGCGGGTGTCACAAATCCGTCAAGCAAATCTCAAATTCTTACCAATTCTTACCCAGCAGCAGGCGGTGATCGGCAACCGTTGTAGTCAAAACTCTCAAAAGCTTGGATAGAGCGATTGCCAGGGAGAGTCAAACGCACGACGTAGAGGTATGTGGAGCTGGGAAGGCTTATAGTATGGTAGCAAAAAGGGTCAGCAATAATCAATTCAGAGATGCAAAGTTGAATAAACGCTCAACGACGGTACTGTGCTGGTCCTAGGCTAGACCGTGCTAGAGACGCGAGCCTAGAACACTAACAAAATCACGGCGCTGCACGTAAATAAGGGAAAAGCACACTCTGGAACTTTTTTTTCGCTTTTTTTTTGCGCTCCTCTTTTTTTTTTTGCGCTCCTCTTTTTTTTTTTTTTTTGCGAAAAATTACTATAACGGCGAGTGTCTCAAAACTCTTCCCTCGTCAAACTGATAGTATGGGCACGAAAAAATTTTTTCCACTTTTTTTTTCGGAAATCAGGGCAGCGACGACGAAAAAGTGCGACAAAAAATCACTATGATGGCACGTGGCTCAAAAGACTCAGAAAAGCCTAAAAATAGGATAGGGAAAAAAAATTTTGCCCGAGAAAATTTTGGCCTAAAAACTGCCCGGGGGTCTCCAGACCTACGCAGGCAAGGAAACACGAATCGGAATTGAGATTGATCTCAAGAACAAACCTAATATGAGAAGAACTCGGATTGGTGGTGGATATATGGTTGTGGTATATGGCAGCGGTGGTGGTATATGGTAGCGGTGGTGGTATGTGGTATATGGATAAGGATTCAGAGCGGTGGCGGATAAGCAAAAGTGGTAGATGGGCGATGATGATGGTGCGGCGGCGGCGTGACAACTTATGACCAGAACTCGAAACTCTAAAAGACTAGACTCCAAGACCAGCAACTTGACACGACGATGCAACCGCAAATTCAACAAAGCAAAAACCCTAAAAAGATTATGCAAAGGCTCAGATTGGTTCGGATATGATGAACTAACCCTAATTTTTTTTGTGGCTTTTTCGTGGACTGTAGGTATGAAGAACAGACTCGATCTAATCTACGAAAAACTGTAAAATCTCACCGAGCAACCTGGAAATCTGATACCACTTGATAGAGGCAAAGGTGTCCCGATGTTTCGATGAGATGGTGGCTATCGTTTTCTGTGGGAGTCGACCTTGACGATCCGACTACGAACGTGCGAGACGTCGCGCCTTAGCAATCGCTAAACCAACTTCCGAGGGGTTATTGACCACGCCGGAGCACGATCAACCTGACCACGAGGGCCTGTTTCCTGCGAGCAAACGAAGAACAAGCAAGAAGCTGAGATTGCAATCTGGATATTGCGAATATAAGATGAAAGCTTTATTGATCAAGGTGGGGTTCTGTGACGTCTTGGTCTGGTCGTTGGACACAAACGAAGTACGCGAAGTTGCAGCTATGGCGAACTTTTAATCTAAACAAAACCCAAGTCTAAACGACGCCCTAAGGGCTGTATATATGGAGGAAGAGAGGGGAATTTCGTGGCCCTTGAGGGTGGGGTCCGAAACCAACCCTAACTCTTGTTTCCCCACACACACGGACTCTAAAAATAGCCTATACTTAAGTATTTCGAAATTACATGGGCCTGGCCCATTAATAAGGTGACGCAGCACCTAGAATAGCCTATGGACGAATATTATGAAGTGGCATCTTGTATATTTCGTCCAAGGCTTCATGCACTCCTTATGGCGGCTTCAAAGTCCTGAAATCATCACTTGTAACTCCGTTCTTGATCCCCTTGCGCATGCCATCAACTCCATTCGTGTTCTTGCTCCAATGTTCATCCTTCTCCAAGCTAGGACCTTCATTTGTAAGCAAAACAAATGTATCCAATTTAGGCAGCATCATAATCTCATGAACATTAGAATCATTACCAAGAAACGAAAGTACCTGGTAATTTAATTGGCGTGCGCGAGCTCTAGTAATTGGTCCAGTATATGTAACAGTAGGGGCTGTGGGTGTAACAATGGTATTGATGTCCTCATCAAACAGCCTCGCGATAGGTGTTCTTGAGCTGGTGCGATGAACTTCCTGGGTGAGTTCAATCGCCTCTCTCTCTCTCTATCTCTCTTTTTTGGTCCCTGCTTGTCCGCTCTCTCCTCTGTGGTGGCTAGCTCTATTTATAGAGGCCCTGGGCCTCTCCCCAAATAATGAGCGGGAAGGGCGCCAACAATTGGCCATTTTGAAGGGGAACATCTAGTACAAGTTATCCTGACTAAAGGTGGTCTTCGGCTGCCAAAAGCACTGGTGATGACGCCGTCTTGGGCTCCACGGTGACCTCCGTCCTGCCGCTCTGTTGGTCTTGGTCTCGTTGCACCGGAATGGTAACCTTTGCCCGGTGCCTTGGCCTGTGCTTGCCCCCTTTGCACCAAAGGGGAAACAAGGACACTACGCAGGCCGGCGCCCGCCTGGTCTCGATCGTCATGGCTTGCGTCACGGGATCCTCGTGAGGTACCCCTGCCTTGATCTCTCCGCCTCCTTGCGAGCCTGCCTGATGAGGCTGGCTCTAAGGAAGCTTCCGGTCGTCCGCCCCGCGAGGCTTGGCCCCTCGCGAGGGTCTTGAGCTTGAGCTGATGAAGATGGGCCCCGCTGGGCCCCCACTTGAGCCACGCCGCAGGCCGCGGGCAGGCAAGTCTGGGGACCCCCGTTCCCAGAACACCGACAATAGCCCCCGGGCTCAATGCGCGCCCGGGCTTGGCCTAGCAGGGAAGCGAAGGGGCAAGCGCGAAGCGCCGCGGGCCCCCAACAGCCTGCGGCCTTGGGAGCCACGTGGCGATTGATTGGACGTGGGCATCTGCGCTTCCCCACGATGCCTCGATGACTGTCCATCTGACAAAAGAGGTTCCTGGGCCAGACTTACTTGCTTTGTTCTTTTTCGCCTCGCCCCCGGATCCCCTTTCTCGCTCTCCTCCATCTTGCTCCCGAAATCCTCCAGATCTGTCTCAATCCTCCTCATCCGGCACACCATGGCACCCCGCAAGTCCTCGACCGAGGCCTGGTACTCGCCGGCTCTGGATTCCCCAAACCTGTCAGAGAAGAACCTTGTCCTCACGCGCCTGATGACGGTGGCGCAGGGTAGCAAGGGGGCGACTGTGCTCAAGGCCGGCTCCGACCAGCCTGAAGGCAGGGGGGCACCTTCTATCCGCTCTTTGTGAGCGCCATTGTCGCCGGTCTGGTGCCTCCTTTCTCTGAGTTCTTCTTTGTTGTTCTCCGCCAGTACAACTTGCAGGCTCTGCATCTCCACCCCAACTCTGTTCTACTCCTGGCGATCTTTGCTTACTACCGTGAGGCTCACGTCGGGGTAAAGCCCTCGGTGGCCTTGTTGCGTCACTATTTTTCCCTCCGGGTTTCTGGTGGCCATATCTCCGCATGTGCGAGCTTCATCGCATACTCCAATTCCAATGCTATCTCGAAGCCTGGGAAGAGAATCGAAGGCTTCCGGAGCAAGTGGGTCATGGTGGACGCCGGGCGCCTCCACCGCCATCGGGTGTTGCCTACGGGGCAGCCCAAGGCTGTCGACGCGTGGTCCACGCGGAGCTCGTCGATCCCCGTGCGAGGGCGGTGCTGAAGAGGATGAACGCGGACCTGAGGCCAAGCAACTTGGGGGCAGCGAAGCTGACCGGGGCCACGCTCCTGCGGGGGTTCTTGGTGCTCCGGGTGGCTCTACTCCAGGAGCACTCGTTCCCGTTGTGGAGGCTTGGGGAAGCGGACGCTGTCTTGCGCCTAAGCTCTAAGGCCCTGACCGACGAGGATCTGGTCGCGACCCTCCGTTCCTTGGTTGGGGGAGATGTGGCGAGGCCAGTGGGCGCCCCAGTCCCCCTGTTCCTTCATGACGACTGGGAGCAGATGGTGAACGCCATGCCCACCTTCAATGGTGAGGGGCTGGTGCCTGCAGAAGCTCCCGAGGGTCTTGCGGCGCTGGCAATGGTGAACGTTTCCTCCGACAGCTACAGCGAGAGCGAGGGGGAAGAAGATGCGGAGGAGGAAGATTCTGACTCTGAGGCGACTGGCGAGGAGTCGAGGGAGTCTTTCCCTCGGCGCAGGTCCCAGGCCCTCCGCTCCATCCCGGACGACGACGAGGCTGACGCCAGGCGAGGAGGGGAGGACTCTCCCTTGGTCACAAGAAGGGCAGGTCGGGGCTAGTTCCCCTAGGGTCTGCTCTGGTCCCTGGGCGGACTAAGGCCAGCTCCAGCCCTCCTGACATGCCCTCTACTTCCGGGCCTCCCGAGGCTGACCCCAGCTGCAGGCACTCGGGATTCAAGTTTGGCCGGAGGTTGCTTGGGTCCGCGAGCGACGACTCGTAAGTGCTCGATTCGTGCTTTGCTTGGTTTCTGCCGCCGAGGCTTGACGTCCATATTCTTTGTCAGGCTGGCGCCTACGGCGAAGAGGTTGAAAGGGGCTTCTGTGGCCCTGCTCGGGGCGAGTCCACCGGCTGGGATGGCGCCTTCGTCCGCTGAGGGGAAAGACGGCGAGGCTCGCGCCTCCCCGGTCCGATCGTCTTCGCGAGGCCGATCGGGATGCCTTGGCGAGGAGTCAGCCCCCATGGCCCTGCTGACCCTGGGGTCGACCGCGCTCGATGTTGCAGCCGGGGCAACCAAGGTCCAGCGGGTTCCTTCCTGCCAAACCGTGAACACGCTGCCGTTCTCTTCGCCTACTCCGTCGGTTCCCGTTTCTTCTGTTCCCCCTGCCACCATCCTGGACCAGGTTGCCATCGAACTGAGCCAGCTGCGGGAGGATATTCTGAGCGCGGACCCTTGCCTAGCGGCCGGGCGCCTGGAGCTAGCTTCTGGCTGGGCCCGTTCCCCTGCCTCCGTCCGAACAGCGCTGATCCAGGCCGTGGCTGCCTCCGATGGGGAGAAGCAGGCCGCCAACCATGCCAAGGCCACTCGCGACACTGCCCTGGGCGATGCTACGGCTGCCAAGGCTCGCTGCGAGGCATTGGAGACCGAGCTGCAAGGCCTGCGCGACGAGCTCGCCAAGGAGGTCCACAGCCGCCAGGAGAAGGAGAAGGGGATGAAGGCCGCCATCAAGGACCGGGACGCCAAGCTTGATGACCACCACGGTGAATTGGAGACGCTGGAGCGGTCGCTGAAGGCGGAGAGGATCAAGCTAGACGCCAAGGCGAAGGTCCTGGCGGCGGATCGCTTGGCCTTCGCGAAGATGGAGAAGAGGGCTCGTGCCGCGCTGAAGACGCTTTACGAGAGCGGTTTGGAGGAGCCGTTGGCCGGTGCGGAGGACGGCCCCGCCAAGCTGCTTCCCTTCCTGGTCCGTGCGCTTGAAGATGTCGTATACGGCCTTGGCCCCACGGCTGAGGCCGAGGCGCGTGCCCTGTCTTCTGCGGCGCTGACGCATGTCCTTAGCCACGTCTACCTGCGCTATCCCGATGTCGATTTTAAAACTTGCTGGAATCCGTGAACGGCGACCTTGCCGCCGATGCCACTGTGGCCGTGAAAGGCCGAGCCGAAGCTTTGCTGGGGAGGTTCCGCTCCTTCAGCGTCTTGCCTGGGAGTGGTGCCGCTAGCTCCGCGGCCCCGGGAGGCGGAGTCGCCCACAACGGGCAGCGGCGCCACTGGAGAGTGATCCCTTCGCGGCTTCTGTCCTGTTTTTATTCCTGCAACATGCACCATGCCTCGCGGAGGCATTTAAACCTGTGCTTGGCATCATGAAACAATCTATGGCTTGTAATATTTGCTTTGAATTTCCTAGAATTTGCATTTTTCTCCCCTACTTGCTCATGCTCTACATCGGCAGGGCCCGGCGCCGCGCATACCTCACCCAGCGTTAGTCCCGACCGGAAACCAGGACGGGACTAAGGATTGAGGGGCTACGTGGCAAGTTAAGCTCCTGAGTCGCGATGCTCAGGAGTCCCCCTTGACGCGCAAGCAACAAGTAGGAAAAAAGGGGGGGACGAGGAGTGGATTGATCGTTCTGCGTCGGCAGGGCCCGGCCCCGCGCATACCTCACCCAGTGTTAGCCCCGACCGGAAACCAGGACGGGACTAAGGAGCGAGGGGCTACGGGGCAAGTTAGGCTCCTGAGTCGCGATGCTCAGGAGTCCCCTTTGACGTTCAAACGGGTTTCCATACCTTGGCTCCGCTCGGGGAGGGGCGCGTGACAAGCAGGTCCGAGGGTCCTGGCTGGGTGTCGTGTGCTCGGGCGAGGCCCGGGCGTAGCCCCCGTGTCCAGCCCCCTCGCGCGGTGCTCCCGAGGGGATGCATTGCGATGGTGCCGGACACTGAGCTCTGGTCTCCCTGAGGTTGGTACGATCATAGGCCGCCCTCAGTTGTTTATCACCAACACGGAGCATAGCGCTTCCGTATGTGTACGGGCATAGCCGCTCCACGGCAGTGTCGTCAGCCAGCGCGGAGCATGGTGCTTCCACTGGTACGTGGGAGGGGGCTCCCCTCCGGGAGGAGCGCCCGGGGCGTGTACAGCCCCACCCTAACACGTGGTTGGCACAGTAGGGCTAGGAGAGGTGTATCTGGGCACTCGTGAGCTAGCGCGGGACTCATGAGGCCCTACCTCGAGGCGGGTTGTGCCTGGCTCTGGGCCTTTATCAATGGTGTGTTCCTGCAGGGTGGTTAGAATGCAAATGCTCTACGTCCTCAGGTCCCGGCGCTCGAGCTAGCTCAGCCGCCGCTGGTATGACAGGTCGCGATGCCGTGGGTCAAGGCCAGGGGTGAGGGCTGGAGAGCCAGTAGGAGCCCATGAGTCGTGATGCTCAGGTACCCCCTTTAAACGTGCAAGCGCTTTGCATGAAAGCGGAGAAGTCCGCGATAAGCAGCAGGTGACAATTAAGCATGAAAGAGCAAATTCATTTTAAGTAGACGTGGGAAAAGCAAACGCCGCTGGGCCAGGCCCGAGCAGCTCGGGGATGATGCAGCCCGAGGGGCGCCCCCAACAAGGTAAGTAAAGAGCATAAGCAAAAAGGATACATGCCGCAGGGATGGACCCACGCAGCCTGGGAATGATGCGGCCCTGTGGGCGCTGCCAGCTAAGAACGGAACTTAGAAAGGTGTCACCTGGTGCCGTTGAAGATGGAGTGATGTTGAAGAAGCGGGCGATGCGCGATGAAGACGTCGACTCTCATGAGCCCCTAGGCCCAGGAGCCTCGGGAGGCTCCGGGGGCACAGGTGGGTCTTCGAGAGCCATCTCCATCTCCGCCAGGACCGCAGAGTGCCTGACCTCTTGGGCCTCCAGAATACTCCTCAGCAGGCGCTGATGAGCGGCGACCGCGTTCGGCAGGCCGAGAGGCATGCGAACGTAGCTGTGAGGTGGACCCTTGCAACGCCCCACGCGTGAAGGCCAGAGGCGCTCCTGAGACGCGGCTCGGTTGAGCCCTGGCACGTTGATGCAGATGCGCAGCCCACCATCCTCGCATGGATGTGGGGCTACGGTGGCCAAGCGGCGGTTGCCGCGCATGACTCTCGACTCCTTTAGCTCCTGGAAGCACCCCTCCAAGTGGTGCCCGAGCGCCTCCCTCGCGACCTTGGCAAAGTCGATGGCTCTCCAAAAAAGAGCCCCCGATCCCTGCCTGAGGAGGGCGCTGGGCGCGCCTTCCTATGCGAGAGAGGGTGGCGCTCCCTGATTGGGCGCGGACCCTGACGCAACACCTCCGGAGGCGCCTGCCTCCTTGTGGCTTGGGCCAGGCGAAACCTTCTTGTTCTTAAGGGTCGTCTCGGGAGGTCTTCCGTTCCTTTGGTCCGGGTCTTCGATTGCTGCGGCTTGGAACGCGCGCTCGAGTGAACACACTCCATCCCTTTCTTCATAGGGTAAGGTGATGACTCCACCGCTTCCTGCCATCTTGAGGACATTGTATCCATGGTGAGTCACCGCCATGAACTTGGCCAGGGCTGGGTACCATAGGATGGCATTGTATGGCAGGCGGATGTGGGCGACGTCAAAGTCAATGAGCTCCGTGCGGTAGTTGTTGCGCTGTCCGAAGATGACTGGAAGGCGAACCTGCCCTATGGGAACAGTGGAACCATCAGTGACTCCTGAGAAGGGCTTGGTTGGCTGGAGCTGATCGTATGGCACTTGGAGATTGTCGAACGTCTCGACGGACAGGACGTTGAGTCCTGCTCCGCCATCAATGAGGGTCCTGGTGACCTGCACATTGCTGGTGACTGGGGAGCAAAGCATTGGGAGGACTCCGGCCATTGCTGCGCACTTGAGCTGATCTGCTGAGCTGAACGTGATAGCGCACGCAGACCACCTGAGAGGACGCGTGGCCTCAAGCTTGGGGAGGACTGCATTCACCTCACGAGCAAACTGCTTGAAGATGCGCTGTGAGGCTGGGGCCTGCATGCCACCCAAGATGCAAGCGATTGCGCGCGGCTCCTGGAAGCCGCCAGCCCCCTCGTCTTGATGTTGGTCTTCGTTCCTCCTTGGCGGTGGGGGCAGAAGAGGAAGGCATGCGTTGCCGTACGGGCGATCCTCATGAGGCTGATCTCTCCAGCCTCCCTCGCGACGCTGGTCCTGCCAGCGATCCTCGCGAGGTCGGTCACGCCACCCTTGGCGAGGGCCACGGTCTTCCCATCGTCCGCCACCTCTTCCTCCTCCTCGGCCATAGCCCCTGTCATTGTGTTCAGGGCGTCGGTCGACACGTCCATCTCTCACGGCCTTGAGCTCTTGACATTCGTTGGTGTTGTGGGTGTGGAGGTCGGGGTACACGCAGTACCGGCCGCCCTTGGATGACTCAGGCTAATCTCTGCCTCGCTTGGTGTCTGGTTCTGCTGCAAGCACGACAGCCCCCTTGCGCTTCACGTCCTTGGCCTTGGGTTTCTTCTCTTATGGGTCGGTAGCCGGGAGTTCGAGGAGGGAAAGGCGCCCTTCCTCAGCCTTGGCGCACTTGGTCGCTAAGTTGAACAGCTCCAGGGATGTGCACAGGTCTTCATGGATTGCAAGCTCCTCCTTCATCTTGATGTCGCGTACGCCGTCGGAGAAGGCCGAGATGATGGCTTCTTCAGTCACCTTGGGGATCTTGAGGCGAGTGTTGTTGAAGCGCTGGATGTATTTCTACAGGGTTTCCCCTTGCTGCTGCTTGATGCGGTGCAGATCGCTCACGGCCGGGGGCCGGTCGCGAGTGCCCTGGAAGTTGGTGATGAAGCGAGTGTGCATCTCGTCCCAGGAGGAGATTGTGCCAGGAGCCAAGTTCAGGAGCCAGGTGCGGGCCCCGTCCTTGAGCGCCATGTGAAACCAGTTCGCCATGACCCTTTCGTGTCCGTTGGCGGCTTCGATGCATAGCTTGTAGAGCTGTAGGAACTCCGTGGGGTCCGTGGTGCCATCGTAGCGAGGGGGCAGGTCAGGCTTGAATTTTCCTGGCCATGCGACGCCAAGTAGCTCGGGGTTGAGAGCGCAGTAGCCTGCCATGGCCACCGGTGCCTTTTGCTGGTGCTGGGCTTGTTCCTGGGGATTACCGCGCGCCACCGCTTGGAGTAGCACGGGGTCTTGGCGTGGAGTGCAGGGACGTGATCTTGGCGCGCCGGCGGTGGGAGCGCGCGAGCACCTTCTTGGGGACGAGGGATCTCTTGGCAGCTCCTTTCTTGCTGCGTAGCCGCCGGACGTGGAGGGTCTCGCCCTGGGGCTGTGCGCCTTGGTGCCAGGGCGCCTTCTTGGGGAGGAGGTGGTGGAGGCGCCTCCTGATCCCTGCCTCCCGCGCGAAATGGAGGGCGAGGCAGCGAGAGGGACGACAAGGGGGAGCCCCTGCGGCGCTGACGAGCTCGGTTATGTGGGCGAGCCAGTCCTCGTAGAGGTCGTCGATGGGGCGGTAGTGCAAGAGCTCTCTTGCCAGGAGCAGCACGGCGTGCGCGTCCGTGTGGGCGTGATGGGCGTGGGACGACGAAGCAGCTGGAGCCAGCGACGGTGTGGCGGTGCGGCCCTCCCGCCGCACGGAAGGATGCTGGGACGAGGCCTACTGCTCGTTCCCCGTCGGGCCGGTGGCGGCGTTGGCGGCAGGCGATGGGGAACGACGAGGGCGTCCGCCGACGGGTGCCGTCTGGCGACGCGGGTGGCGAGAGCAGCCCGGCGCTCGGCGCGAGCCCGGCGAGCGTCAGCCATGGACACGACAGGAGATCGTACGCGAACAGCAGAAGAAAGATTCCGGCGCTCCCCTACCTGGCGCGCCAAATGTCGGATTTCGGGTTCCGGCAGACCCTTGAGGTTCGAACACTAGGGTGCGCACGGAGATCTCTCCCCTACCGATCTACATCCAATCTCCTCGCGTGATCTAAGCAAGAAACAATGAACAACACAAGGGACACAAGGTTTATACTGGTTCGGGCCACCGTTGTGGTGTCATACCCTAGTCCAGTGTGTGGTGTGGTGGATTGCCTTAGGGGCTGATGATGAACAGTACAAGGGAAGAACAACCTCGCGAGAGGTGTTCTTGAGCTGGTGTGATGAACTGCCTGGGTGAGTTCAATCGCCTCTCTCTCTATATATATATCTCTCTTTTTCAGTCCCTGCTTGTCCGCCCTCTACTCTGTGGTGGCTAGCTCTATTTATAGAGGCCATGGTCCTCTCCCCAAATAATGAGCGGGAAGGGCGCCAACAATTGGCCATTTTGAAGGGGAAAATCTACTACAAGTTCTCCTGACTAAAGGTGGTCTTCGGCTGCCAAAAGCACTTGCGATGACGCCGTCTTTGGCTCCACGGTGACCTCCGTCCTGCCACTCTGTTGGTCTTGGTCTCATTGCACTGGAATAGTAACCTTTGCCCGGTGCCTTGGCCTGTGCTTGCCCCCTTTGCACCAAAGGGGAAACAAGGACACTGCGCAGCCGGTGCCTGCCTGGTCTCAATCGTCATGGCTTGCATCACGGGCTCCTCATGAAGTACCCCTTCCTTGATCTCTCCGCCTCCTCGCGAGCCTGCCTGATGAGGCTGCCTCTAAGGAAGCTTCCGGTCATCTGCCCTGCGAGGCTTGGCCCCTCGCGAGGGTCTTGAGCTTGAGCTGATGAAGATGGGCCGCGCTGGGCCCCCACTTGAGCCACGCCGCAGGCCGCAGGCAGGCAAGTCTGGGGACCCCCGTTCCCAGAACGCCGATAGTAGGGCATGATAACCAGGTGCATAACCACATAGCAAGTAAGTAAGCACTAACACAGAAGCATTACCGAAACAACCATAACCATATTTTAAACAAGCAATCATTTAATAAATATTCCAGATGAAAACCATGGCTACTTCATGACTATCATGCAAGTGGGTATTGTGGCTTGCCTGGGGATGAAGAAGGCACCGGGAAGAAGTGCGGTGAAGCCACGAAAAATTTGTCGGGAACAGTTCTCTCTCGGAGGGGCTGTTTACGTGCAAGGCCAAAAAGGTCATTTCTAGAATATTAACACATGGTAGAAGTGTGTCCAATATAATGGGCTCGACGAAACGAAGATGTGGGCTTTGGATTCACCTCATTTGGAGTTACGAGTAAAAAGTTGTGAGGTGAGGAAGTTCAGGGACTAATCTGCAAAAATGTCATCACAAACAAGCCCCTGAGTGGATAAGGCAGAAGCAGATTTCGGAAAATACGCTTTCCAGAGAGAAAAGCGCATTTGCGCCCGAAGAACAAATGAAATACGCTTACCCAAAGAGGAAGCGCACTTCAGGCGATACGCTTTGTGCAGATGAAAACACACACGCCCGAATACATCTCCGCTTGCCACGTCAACATTAGCAGTTTCAACCCCCCGGGTCACTGACTGGTGGGGCCGCGGGGTCCACGTTGTGACGCCCCCGATTTGACCGTACACTAATCATGAACGCAAATGTGTACGACCAAGATCAGGAACTCACGGGAAGATATCACAACACAACTCTAGACACAAATTAAAATAATACAAGCTTTATATTACAAGCCAGGGGCCTCGAAGGCTCGAATACAAATGCTCGAAGGCACAAGAGTCAGCGGAAGCAACAATATCTGAGTACAGACATAAGTTAAACAAGTTTGCCTTAAGAAGGCTAGCACAAACGGGGATACAGATCGAAAGAGGCGCAGGCCTCCTGCCTGGGATCCTCCTAAGCTACTCCTGGTCGTCGTCAACGGGCAGCACATAGTAGTAGGCACCTCCGGTGTAGTAGGAGTCGTCGTCGAAGGTGGCGTCTGGCTCCTGGGCTCCAACATCTGGTTGTGGCAACCAGGTAGAAGAGATAGGGGGAAAAGAGGGAGAAAGCAACCGTGAGTACTCATCCAAAGTACTCGCAAGCAAGGAGCTACACTACATATTCATGGGTAAAAGTGTAAAGGACCATATCGGTGGACTGAACTGCAGAAAGCCAGAATAAGAGGGGGATAGTTAATCCTGTCGAAGACTACGCTTCTGGCCACCTCCATCTTGCAGCATGTAGAAGAGAGTAGACTGAAGTCCTCCAAGTAGCATCGCATAGCATAACCCTAACCGATGATCCTCCCCTCATCGCCCTGTGAGAGAGCGATCACCGGTTGTATCTGGCACTTGGAAGGGTGTGTTTTATTAAGTATCCGGTTCTAGTTGTCATAAGGTCAAGGTACAACTCCAAGCCGTCCTGTTACCGAAGATCACGGCTATTCGAATAGATTAACTTCCCTACAGGGGTGCACCACATATCCCAACACGCTCGATCCCATTTGGCCGGACACACTTTCCTGGGTCATGCCCGGCCTCGGAAGATCAACACATCGCAGCCCTACCTAGGCACAACAAAGAGGTCAGCACGCTGGTCTAAATCCTATGGCACAGGGGTCTGGGCCCATCGCCCATTGCACACCTGCATGTTGCGTACGCGGCCGATGAGCAGACCTAGCAACCTCCATTACAAAGGAAGTTGCGTTACGCGGTCCAACCCGGCGCGCGCCACTCAGTCGCTGACGTCACGAAGGCTTCGGCTGATACCACGATGTCGAGTGCCCATAATTGTCCCCGCGTAGATGGTTAGTGCGTATAGGCCAGTAGCCAGACTCAGATCAAATACCAAGATCTCGTTAAGCGTGTTATGTATCCGCGAACGCCGACCAGGGCCAGGCCCACCTCTCTCCTAGGTGGTCTCAACCTGCCTTGTCGCTCCGCCATGAAGTAACAGTCGGGGGCCGTCGGGAACCCAGGCCCACCTCTACCGGGATGGAGCCACCTGCCCCTTTAGCCCCCATCTCCGAACAGTATCATAAGTAATGTAACAGTATAAGTATATATCATATGCCCGTGATCACCCCCGAAGTGATCACGGCCCAGTAGTATAGCATGGCAGACGGACAAGAGTGTAGGGCCACTGATGATAATCTAGCATCCTATACTAAGCATTAGGATTGCAGGTAAAGGTAATAACAGTAGTAGGAAGGACAGGCTATGCATTAGGATAGGATTAACGAAAAGCAGTAACATGCTACACTACTCTAATGCAAGCAGTATAGAGGAGAATAGGTGATATCTGGTGATCAAGGGGGGGACTTGCCTGGTTGCTCTGGCAAGAAGGAGGGGTCGTCAACTCCGTAGTCGAACGGGGCGGCAGCAGCGTCGGTCTCGTAGTCTACCGAAGAGAAGAGGGGGAAGAAACAATAAATACAATGCAAACATAAGCATGACGATGCGTGACGTGACAATGAGCGGTGCTAGGTGTGCCCTAACATGGTAGTAGGTGATACCGGCGAAGGGGGAAAACATCCGGGAAAGTATTCCCGGTGTTTCGCGTTTTTGGACAGATGAACCGGAGGGGGAAAAGTTGCATGTTCACTATGATAGGGATGTGTAGCGGACGTACGGGCTGTGTGTCCAGATTTGTCTTGTCGTTCTGAGCGACTTTCATGTATAAAGTATTTGCATCCGAGTTACGGTTTATTTTCTATGATTTATCAATGTTTTATGCATTTTTTACATTTATTTAATTAATTAACTCAAACATTATCCAGAACAGTGAAAGGTGATGTCAGCATGACATCACCATGGCATCAGCAGGTCAAACCCAGCTGACCAAAGTCAAACCTGGCTTGTGGGTCCAGTGGGACCCACCTGTCATAGACTAACATGTTAATTAGGGTTTAATTAAGCAGGATTAATTAAACTAGATTAATTAAGTTAATTAACTAATTAATTATTATTATCTTATTATTATTTATTTATTTTATTCCTTTTCTTCTTTTCTTTTTCGTTCTAAAAAGGGGTCGGGCCCTAGTGGTCAGTGACACACGCCACTGCTGGGCGCCCCGTAACGGGATAATGGGCGCGGGTGATCCCCCGGTTGGCCCCGAGCACCGGTCGGGGCGGAGGAGAGCGTCGGCCAGGGCAGACAGGGAGCGTCGAGCGCAGCTGGGGGAGGTAGCGGGCGGCAGGGGGAGTGACGACGCGGCCGGCGCGGTTGTGGCGCACGCGGACCACGGTCGGGAGGTGCAGGTTGCTTGGCCGGGGCATGGCCTCGTGCGAAGTGGCGCAGCCGGAGCAGGAGGGGGGAGCCGGGCGGCCATGGCAGGTGCGTAGCTGGCGCTGGCGGTGCGAGCCACGGCGGGGTGGGGGGAGGACACGACGGTGACGGCGCGCGGCGATAGCCGCAGCACAAGCATAGAAGGAGCGAGGCCGGAGCCCGGGGGCTCACCCACGTTGCAGGGACGAGGGGCGGCGAGGCTCGTTGGAGCTGTTGAGGAGGAAGACGGGGACGAGTTGGTGACGAAGAGGACGACGGGGAGACAGTCCGGCGATGGCGTCCGGCGAGGTCCAAGTAGGGCGGCGGTGGCCGCGGTGTCTGCGGCCTTCGGGCGCGACCTTGGGCGAGGAAGAGATGACGGGACGGCGCGGACGGGGTCCGGCGAGCGCCAGGCGACGGGGGAATGGCGGGGTAGGCAGCGGGGCGCTGGGCGCCGAGGTTGTTGCCCCGATCCAGAAGGGGATCGGGGAGCGAGGAGTGTGGGGAGTGGGGTTTCGTCGCCGATCCAGATCGGATCGGGACGGGGTGAGGGAGTGGGGCGAGTGAGGGGGTTAGGGTTAAGGGGTGGGAAGTTAGTAGGGGAGGTGGACCGGGGTGGGCCGGCCCGTTCGAGCGGCTGAGGCCAGCTGGGCCACTTAGCCCAGCGGGGGGGGTCCTGTTTTCTTTTCTCTTTTTTTGTATTTGTTTTGTCTTCTGTTTTTATTCTTTTATTTATTTTCTGTTACTTTTAGTTTCACTTTTATTTTAGATCTATGACTTATAAAAGTAGTCCCTAATTTGGTCTAAATAATTATACTACGGCCACATAAGTTTGGGCAACTAGATAGAATAGTTTAATAATTTATTAATTGTAAAAAGCATTTGATTAATTGTTTTGCTACTATTTTATTTACTTTAGGAATCAAACACTTTCAAAGAGGTTGGTTTCTTCACCAATATTACTTATGCATTATTTGGCTCTCTCCAAACATTTTAGTTTTAAGATTGGAAAACTTCTATTATTTGTTTGATTTTGAATTTGGATTTAAATCAGTTTCGAACTAACGCGAGGTTAGTAACCGTAATGGAGGTGACGTGGCATCGTTAGTAGAGGGTTACTGTAGCTTGATTATCCGGGCGTCACACACGAGCTCGGTCAACTCCCTCCTCCCGCTCCTCCTCTTCTTCCCCCCGACGCGGGCGCAGAATAGAGGGAGGGGCGCCGGTGCCGGCACTGGCCTCGCGGCTCCGGCCAACTCCGGCCAAGGGGAGGACAACGATGGGACCAAGGCGAGGCGTCGCACCCACATGGATCGGTTGGGGACGCCGAGGAGGGACTGCGAGGCGACGGCCGAAGACGGGGCGGACGACGTCTCTGGTTGGTGTCAGGCACAGCCCCATGGGCGCTCCGGCGACGAGCTGAGGGTCAGGGTGGTCTTGCAGGAGTGGAGGAGGAGTTCTGGAGTGGAAAAGGGGAGGGGAGGGGCTCTACCTAGCTCGAATTTGAGCGAGTCCTGATGGAGGCAATGGCGGACAGAGGAGTGGAACGGGAGCTCCTCGAGCTCAGGCAAGGCACTAGGGAGGACTAGAGGAGCGAGGCGAGGCGGGTGGTGAGCTCGAACGAGGCCGGGGATGGCTATTTATAGCCGGGCGAGGGAGTGTCGCGCTAGCGTCACCGCGAACGCGTGGCCGGCGCCGCGGACGCGTGTGTGCGCGCTCGATCTCGGGGGAAGGCGGCGGGAAGATGCAGGGGAGGAGCCCACGGAGCACGGGGAGGAAGAAGACGGCGACGAACAGAGCCAAATGGCCACTGTTCGCCCGTGGTCATGCGGCGGCGAGCATCGGTGAGCAAGAGGACGGAGGGGGAGAGGGGTCCATGGAGTGGGAGACGACAAGGGCTATCCGCTGGACACACTCACACGCGCGAAGCCGACAAGAGGGGGAGGGGCCCAAGCAAGAAACCATCCAGCTCGCGTCCATGGCATGCCAGAGAGGTGGTCACCATGCGCACTAGTGCACACAGTGTCACAAGCGATGCCAAAGGATGTCTGGGGTGGAGTCCTTCCTGGGTTGGTTGCAACTGAGGTGGTAACTTGGTTAAAGACGTACTAGTTAGATGGTAAGTGAGCTCTAAAGTTTACTGCAGTAAACTTGATCATGAAACAGTGATCAACTGAGGTGAGGTTAGAGGCAAACAAGTTGTCTGGGGTGATTAGCTTAGGAAGAACTGCCATAATGGGGAGTTTGGCCGGAAAGGGACCAAGATCTAATGCACTTGCTTTCCAACTGTATAATCTGGTCCAGAAACTTGATCATGAAGGTGCACTCACATGGAGTGTCAAATTGAGCTCGAATTGGGGAAGGCAGAGACATTTGGTCCTATGAAGATGCTCAAAAAGTCTCATACCAATTGGCTAAGCCAAACTGGTACTTATTTCACAAACATCTCCTTCGGACAGAAACTTGCAAAAATTCTAGAGGAATACTGGCATGAGGAACCATGCCCAAAATGGGTGGAGGTAGGTTATATGGATAATAGAAGACCTAGAAAAATAGGCAGCCATAATGGAGCTAGATAAAATATACTTGCTTCACAAACTGAAATTTTGGACAGAATCAAAGAATTGAAGATGAGCTCACATGGAGGCATGACATGAGCTATACTTTGGTGGAGGGCTATGATATGATGATATGAGGGACCATGCAAAATGGCAACTCATTTGCATATGCCTAGCTTGCACCTCCTTCACAAAGCTTCTTTCTGGATAGAAACTATGGAAAATCATAATTAAATAATTACTAGGAAAATGAGGTTGCATTTTGGCTTGTGGCAATGATACGGACAGCAAAAAGTGTCCAAGGAGTTTGAGGTCAATTGGGAAAAGTAAAATAGCACTTGCTTCACAATGTCCATTTAGGGCAAAATAGGAAATGAATTATTTGAGCATGATGATAAACATGACAAATGAAATATTTTGCCATATTTGAGAAAGATATGACCCAAACAATTTATGAGAATTATTTGGGAATTTTAGGAGTGATGGAAATAAAGGTTGCTTCACAACCTAGGGCAATTTGAGTTATTCCTTTAATAGAAAAAGGAATATTCCCAATAAAAAGAATATTGGGATTTGGGCTAGGATGAAAATGACAGGGTCTAGGGAAGGATTTGGGAATGACAAGCCACTCTGGAAACAAAGAATAGGGCATCTTGTTCAGTTTCTGGACCACATAGCCACGGAAAAAGGAAATCTCAGGCAAAAACCTTAGAAAAACAAAAGAAAAAGAAAGGGCCAAAAATCAGGCTGTTACAAAACCTTACCCCCTTAAAGAAATCTCGTCCTCGAGATTTGGTTGCTTAGGGAACAAGTATGAAGATACTGACTTAAGGAAACCATTTCCAACTCGGGTATCCTTTTTCTTATTTTTGTTCCCCCTAAATTTTTATCTGACTGGTCCTGGGGTGGTTTGCTTCAATATATCCATATTCTGTCAGATCTTACCTTGCTTGTTCATGCTTATCCAGGCTCCAATTTCTTTTTAGATCTGCTGACTTAGCTGACTGTGATTGATTCTCATGACTGAAATATATGTCGGTCCCACAAATCCAAGAGTGATTTCCGCTGGGTGTGTTATCCGGGACTGACAATCTTTCATGAAGTGGTGATCAGATTTTTCTAGTGGTCACCAAAGCTCTAACTCCTTGCATTGGGTTTCTCCACTAAATGCAGGTCCTTTGGGTTCCAAACAGTGAGTTGGGTCATAACCACTTTCCTGACAGATTCTGGCTTATCGCGGAAGTTTCTGAATCATCTTAACTGGTTCCACTATCTTGAGTATCGGATCTTTACCAAATATTTGATTGTCGCCTGTCATGGCTAGCATAAGATTTTGACCTGTATGATAATATCTGCAGACTTGACTGACGGTGGTTCTGCAGCACGTGGGTCTTGCAACAATTTTCATACCTGCATCACTGGTCTTGCTCCTTCATTATTGTTTTATTGGTCTGGATCCTTGGCTGAAAGAGCTGGGTCATATTGCTTCTTCGTATCACCATAGGTACTGTCGGTACAATTTTTCGGCAATCGTAGCCTATCCTCATTTTTCTGACAAGGTACCCCATTAAATGGCAGGTTCAACACCCCTCAAGTTCTGACCGCAGGAAAATGATCATCCGAACCTTTGCAATAAATCGGCAAATAAATCAGTAGCCACCAGAATGGTCTTTACAACTTAGATCTGGGACATTACTGAAATAACTCAACCACGACTCAGGACGGCCGAAAAGCAGCTCAGAACATGAGACCGGGTTGATAAGAAGAAGGTGGTAGCTCCCTAAAATAGCCAAAAAGCAGCTATAGGGCTACTGTCACAAAAACAAAGTCAACAGCTGTACGAGACGGTCGAAAAGCAGCTCAGAACTCGTGACAGTCGTTGAAGAGAGAAATAAAAATCGGCATCCACCCCGGATAGCTAAAAACAGCTTAGATCACAGGCGTGGTGCCGTCATTGGAGAAAAAGGGGACAAGGGCTCATCAGGATCATTTTCCAGGTTCACATGTACTTGCATTGAGCTCACTGATGTACTCAATCCTCATAATCCTTGGTCACGCTGTGGTGTATACTAGCTTTCTTCTCTTAACCATCCTCACGAGGTTGTCAGATCCTCATCCGAGTGACTTGTAAGATCTTGGTGGTATGTTCACCGCATATATATGAGAATTTGGTTCCTGAGGCAGACGTGTATTCTGACTGATTCTTGCTTCTGACCAAAACGTTGCAGATCTGATTCTTGGGATTCACTGCCATATGCTATCAATTCACAGCGTACTACCTTGTACCAATGTCTTACTGAGGAATATTGGCTGGCTTATGCTCGAAACTTTCATCGGACAGCTTGCTGAAGAAGACTGGGTATCGTGCTTCAGAAGCTTACACCCTTAAAGACTTTGCTGTGGAAAGACTCAGTACCTTATGTCGGAAGCTTTTGCGGTTGCTTACTGAAGAAGGCAGAGTAGCTTGTACGGGAAATCATCCATGTATCGTACTGAGGAAGATAGATGAATCTTGCCTTGGAAGCCTCTCAAGTATCTTGCGAGGGAAGATTGGCTTGCTTACACCAGAAGCTTCTTATTGTGATATGCGGACCGATTTCCACATATATAACCATCTTAAAAAAATTCTATTGATTTCTTGTATGAAATGGGGTTTTGCAGGACTATCCTCCATTCTGAGTACATGCCATATTTTTGCTTGCTTCCAGGTACATCGGGTTCCAAAATCATCCTCAACAAAAATTAAACTTGTATCTGAGCCATACCTTTGATAATATTCTGTTAACCTTGCACACAATTTATCTTCTTGCTGATTTGATCATTTTTGCTATGAGGAGTGCACGTTGAGGGAGACTTGACACTCAGTAACATGATCAGATATCCCCTAATCTGAATGTAGTAGACTGAGAATTCCATAATGTTGTGAGGAGTGCATGTTAATGCAAACTTTATATTGACATTCCATCCAGGATTTCTTTTGTATTCAGACTAGCTATTTCCAATTTCACTGCAGTCTGCTGAAAATTCCATTCTGGTTAGCTGAGTTTCCAAATATATGTATTTCTTGCTGACTCTTCGAGTCCGGTGTCGGCTGATGAGCAACTTTAATAGGGGGAGAATTTGTAACACTGAAGGCCCAAAGAAATAAACAAAAGAAAAGACTAAAACAAAAGCACACAAGCATACTACTAATATAATTAATCAAGTAATCATCCCCATAATATGCATGCACACCTAAGCACACAAATCGCATGGGAACTCTGGTATTACGGTCTAATATGTTGTGGCGGCGTGCACGAAAATTATATCCATGTGTGGAAGGAGTTGGCGTAACCGAAGCTACACCAAGCACTGGCTGAACAGTGGCTGGATCTGGATGGATACATAGGTGAGGACGGACTTGACAATCAAGTAGCGAGACACAAAAGTCACGACCACCTCATCATCAAGCATACGAAGGGAATCGTACCCGTCCAAAGAATGAAATGAAAAGGCAAGATAACAGTGGAAGACAGGGTTTAATGGCATTGCCCTTTTCTGATAACAAAGATCAGCAAGGGTTGCCAAAAGAACGAGATGGAGGCGCATGGATGATGATGTGGTCGAATCACACCGAAGAGCAGGCATGCTAAGAAGGAGGGCATAGGTAGTCAGAACCGATACCACCTACACTCGCAAGATTAACCGTTAGTGACAAAATAATAGTCCATTTGCATGCTATGCGACAAACAAATGCAACAATCAAGTGCATCAAACTAACTGGGATCTATACTACCGCTTTCTAACGTTCACGCGGGCTAAGGCGTCCTACAACCAGACCTGCTCTGATACCAAGCCTATGGCACCCCGGCTCAGAGAAAACCGGAACGCCCTGTATTCCAGCCTAGAGATCAAGGAGAAGTCTTCTGGAATACGTCACTGCTTAGCATAGAACAAACAAGCTTACTATTATTACATGAATATGAATACAAGGTCTCCGATATTACAATAAATAACATCGGCACGACGGCACTACGCCATCCTCAGTTGCTCTATGCAAGCAGCAGAACAACTCGAAACAGCGGAAAAACTACTGGCAGCGGAACAATGACGACGGTGGTGAACTCCACTCTACATGGACTCTGGCTGGAACGCTTATCCTAGCTCGCAAACATAGGAACAACACCAAACAAGCAAGCAATCCAGGTCTGACCTGCAAGCTGGCATGACACGCCAGGTTAGTACATTGCATGTACTTGCAAGCTCACAATAACCAGACGCATTCAAGATAAACAACAGCATGGCAATTAGAGGTTAAGCAGGAATCATCATGAAATCATCAGGATAATATAACATGAACAACATGAACATAATACTGCTAGAACAATATGATCATGGCAAGAACAGATAAATCAGATGATACTAGCATGCAACATGATGACACTACATGCACCATTTATTCTGCTCGGGTTACCTCGTAACTATCACATGCATCACTTACCAACCTCGGACATTACACGATCATCTTAGGATCAAATCAAGCTTGGTATAAACAATACTGTAGTAATCATCAAATGACCACAAGGAGCTTGTTTTTTACCCATGATTCTCGCACAACATCACGGATATCCAACAACTCGGTATCCCTGATACCACGATGATCATTCCGGCGATCACAACCATGACCAACACTTGGTCTCAAATGGTGATCTTTCCGACGATCACAACCAACTTATCTCATCATCAAACCGGGGTTGTCATTAGTTAAGTTATTATTAATATTGTTGACTCATGGTGTGACCGACACGACCTGGGCCCTTATCCACGGGCGAGGCTATCGATAGATTTAATATACACTCTGCAGAGGTTAGCACACTGTACCCACACTACGGAACCCATGGCCTCGCACTCCCATTCGGGTGGACCTACAACGTTCTGACAAAACCGATCTACTGCCATGACACTCTCCCGGCCACTCCGGCACACTCCCAACTGGGCTAGTCCTGGGTGGCCCCGTGTCTACCAAAGACACAATGACCACCATCGTGGCCAACGTCCCTCACGGGGACCGGATCCATAATAACAACAACGGGCACACAAGGTTATGTCCGCCTACCTGATCAGGGTAGCGCGCGCCCATAACCTTCCCTAGTTGGAGGCACCGGTGAGAGGCACGACAATAGACCCAATTAGGACCTTCCCATAAAGGTAAGCATGGTTGCACTGGTCAGTTCGATATGGTGGCACTATGACTCAGCCAACAGTTGTTCAAGTTCAATTTAATCCGGTTAAACTTGAATGCAAATATGCTAAGCCATGATAAAATAACATGATGCATTTACAAAGCATGAGAATGATATCCACATAAGCACGGGATGCAACATAACTATCCACCATATCCACTATGAATAATCTCCAACTGAACATGGCATAATGACGAGCATAAATATTACAAGTGCAACATTACTCATAGCATAACATGACCACTAGCATAAACCATAAATACCATGCAAGAACTCATCAATAACATTACCCAGTAACACTTAACCAACTAACAGCAAAGGAACAAAGCATATTAACAGTACTATGTAACCGACGTTAGTCATGCACCGAAGAACATGACCAACCCAACATGTACTACTATCAAGCATGGCAATATGAAAGTGAAAGTGCAACTACCCTGGGTGGTTTTGGTAATTCCTAACAACATATAGCTCATTGAGCTAACATTACAGTTCTCCGGACACCACCACCTGAAGACCAAGCCTGAGAGACGTTTTAGTGCTATGCATTTTCTATGAACTTTTTGGTAACTTGTTGCCAAAGGGGGAGAAAAATGTATAGATCATAGGCTTCAAGAGAGAGATTTTTCTTTTGTTCTCTCTTGTCTTCTTGGTTCAACTTTGTTTGTCTTTTGATTGCTTGAGATACTATGCTATTATTTGTGAGACATTGATGATCATGTGGTTGATCATAAGCTACACTTATGCTTGTTAGATGATATCATCTTACTTATCCTTATATGATCATTCACTTTGCTTGGTGATGAGTGCATGTATTTAATTCTTATCATTTTGAGCGCTCCACCAAGATGTATGTGACATGGAAGAGTAACCCATGATCCTAACTAATTGTGCATTTGCAGTCCAAAGCAAATCTTAAGATATGCACAAATTTAGGGGGAGCTCTTTCTTTTCACATACTTCTCAAAGTGACAATATCTTTCACTCTTATTATCATTTGTTGAAGCTTTCATCTATATATTGTCATCAATTACCAAAAAGGGGGAGATTGAAAGTGCAACTATCCCTGGGTGGTTTTGGTAATTCCTAACAACATATAGCTCATTGAGCTAACATTATTCCAAGATTAATATTTCAGGAAAAGCTTAATGAATGGCATGGCATGGATGAGGAAAGTGGATCCCTCAAAATTCTAAGGACAAAAAGTTTGGCTCAAGCTTCAAGATCAAGACTCTACATTTTATATTTTAGTGATCCAAGATCACATTGAGTCTATAGGAAAAGCCAATACTATCAAGGAGGGATGAGGTGTTGCTTAATGGCTTGCTTGCTCAAAATTCTTAGTGATATGCTCCAAAACCCTCAACTACCTTCCCACATCCACATATGTCCTAAACCAGAAGTCAAACTCGGCCCCGACGATTCTTCCTATCCGGCGCCACCGAGTTTCAAATGTCATAGCCACTGCCACAAACCCTAGGCAAATCGGTCTCACCGATAGGGATCTCGGTCTCACCGAGATGGGATTGTAATCTCTCTGTTTCCCTTCGTAACATTTCGGTCTTACCGAGATGAGCGATCGGTCCCACAAAGATTGCAATGTAAACTCTCTGTTTCCCTTTTGTAACATTTCGGTCTCACCGAGATGAGCGAATCGGTCCCACCGAGTTTACCTGACCAATTCTCTGGTTAGCTTATTACCAAAATCGGTCCCACCGAGTTTGTGTAATCGGTCACACCGAGATTACGTTATGCCCTAACCCTAACCATATCGGTCCTACCGAGTTGCATCTCAGTCCCACCAAAAATCCTAACGGTCAATAGGTTTGCTGAATCGGTCCGACCGAGTTTAACCATTCGGTCCCACCAAGTTTGGCAAATTGTGTGTAACAGTTAGATTTTGTGTGGAGGCTATATATACCGCTCCAACCACTCTTCATTTGTGGAGAGAGCCATCAGAACATACCTACACTTCCAATACACATTTTCTTAGAGAGAACCACCTACACTTGTGTTGAGGTCAAGATATTCCATTCCAACCATATGAATCTTGATCTCTAGCCTTCCCCAAGTTGCTTTCCACTCAAATCTTCTTTCCACCAAATCCAAATCCTGTGAGAGAGAGTTGAGTGTTGGGGAGACTATCATTTGAAGCACAAGAGCAAGGAGTTCATCATCAATGCACCATTTGTTACTTCTTGGAGAGTGGTGTCTCCTAGATTGGTTAGGTGTCACTTGGGAGCCTCCGACAATATTGTGGAGTTGAACCAAGGAGTTTGTAAGGGCAAGGAGATCGCCTACTTCGTGAAGATCTATCGCTAGTGAGGCAAGTCCTTCATGGGCGACGGCCATGATGGAATAGACAAGGTTGCTTCTTCGTGGACCCTTCGTGGGTGGAGCCCTCCGTGGACTCGTGCAACCATTACCCTTCGTGGGTTGAAGTCTCCATCAACGTGGATGTACGATAGCACCACCTATCGGAACCACGACAAAAACATCCGTGTCTCCAATTGCGTTTGAATCCTCCAAACCCTTCCCTTTACATTCTTCCAAGTTGCATGCTTTACTTTCCGCTGCTCATATACTCTTTTGCATGCTTGCTTGAATTGTGTGGAGATTGCTTGACTTGTGCTAAGATAGCTAAAATCTGCCAAGAACTAAAATTGGGAAAAGGCTAGATTTTTATTTGGTCAAGTAGTCTAATCACCCCCCCTCTAGACATACTTTCAATCCTACAAAAAGTAATACTAGCAACTAGCAGGGCATGATAACCAGGTGCATAACCACATAGCAAGTAAGTAAGCACTAACCCAGAAGCATTACCGAAACAACCATAACCATATTTTGAACAAGCAATCATTTAGTAAATATTCAAGTTGAAAACCATGGCTACTGCATGACTATCATGCAAGTGGGTATTGTGGCTTGCCTGGGGATGAAGAAGGCACCGGGAATAAGTGCGGTGAAGCCGCAAAAAGATTTGCCGGGAACCGTTCTCTCTCGGAGGGGCTGTTTACGTGAAAGGGTAAAAAGGTCATTTCCATAATAATAACACATGGTGGAAGTGTGGCCAACAGAATGGGTTCGATGAAACGAAGAGGTGGGCTTTGGATTCACCTCATTTCGAGTTACGAGTAAAAAGTTGTGAGGTTAGGAAGTTCAGGGACTAATCTGCAAAAATATCATCACAAACAAGCCCCTGAGTGGATAAGGCAGAAGCAGATTTCTGAAAATACGCTTTCCAGAGAGGAAAGCGCATTTGTGCCCAAAGAACAAACGAAATACGCTTACCCAAAGAGGAAGCGCACTTCAGGCGATACGCTTTCTGCAGATGAAAACGCACACACCCGAATACGTCTTCGCTTGCCATGTCAGCGTTAGTGGGGTTAACACCCCAGGTCACTGACTGGTGGGGCCGTGGGGTCCACGTGCTCGGTCAACTCCCTCCTCCTGCTCCTCCTCTTCTTCCCCCCGACGTGGGCGCAGAACAGTCGGAGGGGCGCCGGCACTGGCCTCGTGGCTCTAGCCAACTCCGGCCAACGGAAGGGCAACGGCGGGACCAAGGGGAGGCGCCGCACCCACATGGACCGGTTAGGCACGCCGAGGAGGGACTGCGAGGCGACAACCGAAGAAGGGGTGGACGGCGTCTCTGGTTGGCGTCGGGCATGGCCCCACGGGCGCTCCGGCGATGAGCTGAGGGTCAGGGTGGTCTTGCAGGAGTGGAGGAGGAGTTCTGGAGTGGAAAAGAGGAGGGGAGGGGCTCTCCCTAGCTCAAACTTGAGCGAGGCCCGATGGCGGCAATGGCGGACAGAGGAGTGGAACGGGAGCTCCTCAAGCTCGGGCAAGGCACTAGGGAGGACTAGAGGAGTGAGGCAAGGTGGGTGGTGAGCTCGAACGAGGCCATGGATGGCTATTTATAGCCGGCGAGGGAGTGTCGCGCTGGCGTCGCCGCGGGCGCGTGGCCGGCGCCGTGGATGCGTGTGCACGTGCTCGAGCTCGGGGGAAGGAGACGGGGAGACGCAGGGAGGAGCCCACGGAGAAGAGGGAGCCCACGGAGCACGGGGAGGAAGAAGACGGCGAGGAACAGAACCAAATGGCCACTGTTCGCCCGTGGTGACGCGGCGGCGAGTGTCGGTGCACAAGCGGACGGAGGGGGAGAGGGGTCCAGGGAGTGGGAGACGACGAGGGCTATCTGCTGGACACGGTCACGCACGCGAAGCTGACGAGAGGGGGAGGGGCCCGAGCAAGAAACCATCCATCTCGCGTCCATGGCGTGCCAAAGAGGTGGTCACCGTGCGCACTGGTGCACACAGTGTCACAAGCGATGCCAAACGATGTTTGGGGTGGAGTCCTTCCTGGGTAGGTTGCAACTGAGGTGGTAACTTGGTTAAAGACGTAGTGGTTAGATGGTAAGTGAGCTCTGAAGTTTACTACAGTAAACTTGATCATGAAACATCGGTCAACTGAGGTGAGATTAGAGGCAAACAAGTTGTCTGGGGTGATTAGCTTAGGAAGAACAACCATACTGGGGAGTTTGGCAGGAAAGGGACCAAGATTTAATGCACTTGCTTTGCAACTGCATAATCTGGTCCAGAAACTTGATCAGGAAGGTGCACTCACATGTAGTGTCAAATTGAGCTTGAATTGGGCAAGGCACAGACATTTGTTCCTATGAAGATTCTCAAAAAGTCTCATACGAATTGGCTAAGCCAAACTGGTACTTGCTTCACAAACATCTCCTTTGGACAGAAACATGCAAAAATTCTAGAGGAATATTGGCATGATGAATCATGTCCAAAATGGGTGGAGGTAGGTTATATGGATAATGGAAGGCCTAGAAAAATAGGCAGCCATAATGGAGCTAGATAAAA
Source organism: Triticum urartu (assembly GCF_003073215.2). Lineage (NCBI taxonomy): Eukaryota > Viridiplantae > Streptophyta > Magnoliopsida > Poales > Poaceae > Triticum > Triticum urartu. Next base: position 354,213,459 of record NC_053027.1, on the reverse strand, counting down.
TATACTTGCTTCACAAACTGAAATTTTGGACAGAATCAAAGAATTGAAGATGAGCTCACATGGAGGCATGACATGAGCTATACATTGGTGGAGGGCTATGATATGATGATCTGAGGGACCATGCAAAATGGCAACTCATTTGGATATGCCTAGCTTGCACCTCCTTCACAAAGCTTCTTTCTGGATAGAAACTTTGGAAAATCATAATTAAATAATTACTAGGAAAATGAGGTTTCATTTTGGCATGTGGCAATGATATGGACGTAAAAAAGTGTCCAAGGAGTTTGAGGTCAAGTGGGAAAAGTAAAATAGCACTTGCTTCACAATGTGCCATTTAGGGCAGAATAGGAAATGAATTATTTGAGCATGATGATAAACATGAAAAATGAAATATTTTTCCATATTTGAGAAAGATATGACCCAAACAATTCATGAGAATTATTTGGGAATTTTAGGAGTGATGGAAATAAAGGTTGCTTCACAACCTAGGGCAATTTGAGTTATTCCTTTAATAGAAAAGGAATATTCCCAATAAAGAGAATATTGGGATTTGGGCTAGGATGAAAATGATAGGGTTTAGGGAAGGATTTGGGAATGACAAGCCACTCTGGAAACAAAGAATAGGGCATCTTCTTCAGTTTCCAGACCACATAGCCACAGAAAAAGGAAATCTCAGGAAACAACCTCAGAAAAACAAAAGAAAAAGAAAGGGCCAAAAATCAGGCTGTTACAGCTTACCGTAGTCCAACTTTCTCCTTTTCTGGGCCATTGTGGATGGTGATACGAAGGGTTGAGAGAGGTGGAGAACAAAAGTTCCTGGTTCCATAGGAAGCTTCTGCGCAGCACACTTTGACACGTGATCAGCTATGCTGTTTTCCGCATGGGGTACGTGCTCTGTTTGCAACCTGTCAAAGCGCTCCTCCAACCACCTTACTTCCTCAACGTATGCTTCCAACAATGGGCTTTGGTAATCCTTGTTGACTTGTCTCGTCACCAACTGTGAATCTCCTCGAATGATCAGCTTCTTGATTCCCAATTCTGCTGCAATCCTGAGCCCGGCATGGAGCCCTTCATACTTAGCTGTATTGTTGGTGGCTTCTTCCTGGGCAAAGTGCATTTGGATGATGTACTTCAAGTGCTCCCCGGTGGGGGCAACAAGTAGCACGCCAACTCCTGCTCCTTGTAGAGAAAAGGCACCATCAAAATACATCATCCATTCTTGGGGTGATACCTTGACGGGGAGAGCTGTTTCCATTGTTTCCTCATCAGGGGTTGGCATTCATTCTGCAATAAACTCTGCTAGCGCCCTACTTTGAATGGTTGAAGTTCTCTCAAACTTCAAACCGATGCTGGATAACTCCAGAGCCCACTCCACTATTCTACCAGTAGCCTCAGGGTTTCGGAGTATCCTCTGCAATGGGAAACAAGTAACAACCGTGATCTCATGGGCTTGGAAGTAGTGGCGCAGTTTCCTTCAGGCCATGATGAGGCCAAAGATCAACTTTTGCACACCAAAGTACCTCGATCTAGCCCCCTGCAACAAGGAGTTGACGAAGTACACTGGGCGCTGCACCACTTTCTTCCTTGCCACGTCCTTAGGGTTTCACTCGTCGTCGTGCTAACTGCTGTTCTGATCCTCTTTTGACTCCGCCATGGTCTGGCCGCTCTCTACTTCATCCACTTCTCGCTGTGCTACCAAGGCTGCACTGACCACTTGGTTGGTTGCTGCCAAGTAAAGCAGTAACGACTCTTGAGGTTTGGGTGCAACCAAGGTAGGCACAGATGACAGGTAAGTCTTCAAATCTTGCAAGGCTGTATCACACCCTGAAGTAGAATCCATAATCTGATCGATGCACGGCAAGGGGAATGGGTCCTTCGGGGAAGCCTTATTGAGATCTATAAACTCAATGCAAAGCCTGCATTTCCCATTCGCCTTCCGAACTACCACTGGGTTTGCTAATCACATAGGGTGCAGTACTCCTCTGACCAATCCAGCTGCCTCTAACTTCTTGATTTCCTTGGTAATGAACTGCTGCCGCTCCAAGGCTTGCTTCCTAACTTTCTGCTTGATGGGTCGGGCATGTGGGCAGACAACAACGTGGTGCTCGATTACCTCCCTAGGAACACCGGGGATATCACATGGTTGCCAAGCAAACACATCGATATTCGCCCGCAAGAAGGCAACGAGCGCGCTTTCCTATTTGTCGTCAAGGGTGGCACTGATGGTGAAAGTACCATCAACGCCAGCCAGCCCTGCCGGGACCTTCTTCACTTGGGGTGTTGAAACCTTGGATCTCTTGCTATTGGAACACTCTGGCATGTCGTCAACGGGTGCCATGCACTCGGAGGGGGCATGCTTCCCAGACTCCTTGCCGGAGGTCCTACAATCCCTCTTCTTTCCTTTGATTTCCTTGGCGGGGATCGCTGCCCCCGCGGCCTCTGCTGCGATGGCATCCCGATACATCCTATCCACACAGATGATTGCATTCTTCTCATCTGATGGGATGGTGATGACTCCCAACGGCCCAGGCATCTTCAAGGTGTTGTAAGCATAATGGGATGCTGCCATGAACTTGGCCAAGGCCGGTTGTCCCAGAATCCCATTATACGGCAGGGGGAGCTCAACCACATCAAACACAACCTTCTCAGTCCTATAGTTCAGCTCCCCCCCCCCCCCCCCCCCGAACATCATCGGCAACGTATTCTTCCCCTTGGGACGGCTCCTGTCGGGATTGACTCCTTGAAACGTGCCAGTAACCTCCAGCTCTTCCTGTCCTATCTGAAGCTTGTTAATAACTGCTGGGGAAATCAGATTCAACCCGGCCCCACCATCCACTAACATCTTTGTGACCTTGAGGTTGCGAATTCTTGGGGAGACCAACAAGAGAAAACACCCTATCGCGGTGGTGCGGCATGGGTGGTCCTCCTCATCAAAGATGATGGGCGCGCAGGACCATTTGAGTGGCTTCCGTGCCTCTGGCGCTGGCTCCACAGCATTGACCTCTCTTTCCCATCGCTTGAGCTGGTGATGGGAGCAGTGCAAGGATGCACCCCCATCAATGCATAGGGCGTCAGTGGCCTTCTAAAATTCCTGCTCACTAGTTTCCTCTCCATTTCCTCCATCACTCAAATCATCACATGCTTCCTTCTCTTGGCCCCTGGTGGGTTTTCCTTGGTTCTGAAAGGGTTTGCCGGGACGGTTTGCTTCACCACCTCGGCCCTTTCCGCCAGCAGCATTCTGACCTTTCTCCTTATCACACTTATCATACTCTGCTCTCTGTCTCTTGACAAGATCCTCAACTTGAAAACATTCATGGAGGTCATGGCCCTTGGTCCGGTGGATATTGCAGTACGGTCCTTCACCTTTCCCAATTTTCTCCATGGGAGCGGCTTCCCGGTAGGCAGTGCATGTGGCAACTTCTTTGCCGGGGGCCTCAGCCTTGGCCTTCTTACTAGTACTAGGCGTGCCAGAACCTTCCACAGTCATCACTGTCTTATCTGTTGGCTTCTTGTTGCTCTTCTTGCTCTTTCTTTGACTGGTTGATTCATCTTCTTCCTCTGAATCAACATTGATGCAATCCTCCTCTCCGGGCAACTTCCTTCCTTCCTCCATCGTAGGACACTTAGCCACTAGTGTGTACACCTCCTTCACGGTCTTGGGCAACCACACATTCATCTTAGAACGAATGCGACGGTTGCGCACATTGGACTGGAAGGTTGCTATAACAGCTACAGGATGGATATTCGGAATATTCCTATGGACTTTACTGAATATTTGTAAATACTTACGGAGAGTTTATCCTTCCTTCTGCTGGAGAAGCTGCAAGTTGCTGGGCCTGTCGGGCTCCTAGTGGCCACCGGTGAAGGCACCGATGAACCCGTGGCACAGGTCTGCACAGGATGAAATGGAGTTCTCCGGCAGGTGCATGAGCCAAGATCTCATGTTGGACTTGAGAGCCAACGGGAAGTAGTTGGTGAACACATTCTCGTCTCTTCCCCCGGTAGCCTGAACAGCGATAGTATAGATGCTCAGTAACTATGCCGGGTTCAGTCTCCCATCGTACTTCTCAGGTATCTCCGGCTTGAACGTGCAGACGGACGGCCAGCGGACTTGCCACAGCTCATGTGTAAAGGCAAGGCAGCCGACCTTGAAACATAGGCACCCGCCAACACCGAGCGCAGGCTCATCAAGGTCGTCCCATGAAGACGCGTGCGTCTCCCCGCCGCCTATCTTCCGGGGTCCGGCGTTGGCCCGGACGTGCTCGAGGGTCAGAAGAGGCCATCGAGACGTCGTCGGGATCTTGTTCTTGCTGCGCCCGCGCCTGCTGCCGTGGAGGCGACTACACGGTAGGGACAACTGCCTCCATTCGGCCAGCAGTACGAGCAGTCGTCGTCACTTGGGGAGGCCGTGGCGGGCCGGCGTGCTGCGAGCCCCCATCCTTAGTGAAACCAAGCAGACTCTCGATGGTGGCACGACATTCATCCATTTGCTCGGCTGCTGGCGGGAACCTTAATAGCAGCTGGGCCCATGCCATAGCATCCGTGGCTGTGCTTGACATGGAAGTTGTTGACCTCGACCGCACCGTCACCTGGCTCCTGACGATGCCCACGGCGGTGGCGGCGGTGGCGTGCCCGCGCTGCGGTGGGGTGTCCACCTGGGCAACGGGGTCGCGTGGTGATGGCACTCGAGGGTCCACGGCTCCGTCGGTGGGAGGAGGGGATGTAAGCGGAGTCACCCTCCCGTCCACACCTTGTGGAGCTTGACCGTCGACATGCTGCTGAAGTTTTTCTCCTCCGACGCCTTCAGCCCCCATGCCTACCGTAGGGGGAGTGGCGATGGCGCCACCTGCTCCTGCCACGCCCCAAGTAGCGCTCACGTCCTCACTTGTCCTCGCACCCCTGGCAGCATCTGGGCCACAGGCGTCGGAGCCTTCGAGGTAGATGGCTGGGCCGAAAGGCTGGACTTCTTCTTCTTGGACGCCGTGGTCGATGGCGTCGTCGAAGACGAAGATGGCGATGAAGATGACACGCTACACACACTTTCAGGTTCGCACAAGCGAGCCCCCTACTTGGCACGCCAAAGATGTCGCGGGATGTCCGCGGCCACCTATGGGACCGGGGCGGCCCCTTGCTGGTTCGGCGGGGGACATCGCGTTGCACAAAGAGCAGACCAGCGCGCGGAGCACGGCAGAGAGCACACAAGCAATTTACCCAGGTTCGGGCCACCGTGAGGCATAAAACCATACTCCTGCTTTGGTGGATTGATGGTGGAAATGAACGTGGTGGTGTGTTGTACACTGGCCCGGCAAGATCTGCCTCAGGAAATTTCCAAAACTCTAACCCCCTGCTATGATTGCCATGGGCCTCCTTTTATAGATTAAGGGGTCACCATAGTGGCAAAACTGTCATTACCCACTAATATGATAGCAAACAGTGCTACCATACCTAGCTCTGCAGGCTGGCAGGGTGCATTAAATGCACCACTCAGTGTCACATCACTAGCTACCCGACAAGGCCCGCCAGGCTTATCTTGCCTGCTTCGCACCTGTTCTCTTGACATGTCATTGGATTGGTGTCACCTGTGGGTTTCTTCTATAGGAGTTGGCTGCCATGTGGCGAATGCTCCCACTTAATCACCTTGCGGCTTGACACCGCACTGATTGACGATGTGGTTCGTTCTTGAGTGGTTGCCGCGGTGGTTCAGGCCTCGCAAACCCTGGCAGGTGTTGCCGGGGAGTCTTGGCTGCTTGCTTCTGGTGGTGGCCTAGCCCCTTGCCGGGCTCGTCTGCCCGGCGAGGGAGGCCCTTCGCTTGCTGATATCCTGTCCCTTTAGCTCGATCTAGATCTCTCTGAGCTTCATGCTGGTTCTTCAAGTCTCTTGGTTCTTCAACCTCTGGCTTAAGCTGGTGCTCCAATATTGATCTTGTGCCTGTGCACAGTTGGGCAACATAACCGAGGTCTGTTGCACCGACATAAGCCGTCTCCGGCAGCGAGGTGACAAGATGTGCGAGAGGAGGACGAAAGGCCGCGTGCACCTACGGTTAATAAAACAAACGTTTGCGATTTAATTACCTACAATACCACCTTCATGGTTTACAAGTATGATTTAACTAATAAAATACGAATGCATGTCACCAAATATTATATAGTTTTTGAACATAGTTTCCAATTATATAATTTTGTTAACATGCATTAACATTTTGTTGGTTATATTTGAGGGAAAAGTATGGCATAGAATATAAAGGGGACTATAGACCAAGACGGAGGTAGTAGCACATGACCGCTCCATACGTAGCGATGCAACTATCGGATGGCTTGTAGGAGACCAGTTCTTGCATGTTCAACTGCTCTATGCGTGTGGTTGCTTGCGGTTCAGCCGGTCGCGGCGCGCTCTGCTCGCGTCCCGCCGCGCGTGCTTGGCTCTCGCATCCCTCTGGGTGCTATACCCTCGTCCGTCCACACGCGCTGCTAGTGTTTGGGGCCGGAGCATGATCACGCACATTCGTGTGCATGCGGTTGCGCCGGGCGCGGCGCGACAATGCAGTTACCCGCTGCAAAAACTGCCATGCGGACGCACCGAGAATCCAGGCCACCCGGCCCCATTTATTCATGAGACCATTTACCTTCATCTCTCGCGTCACAGGACACAATAAGCACACCCATGACGACACATATAGAGAGGACATCCAGCGGTTCCAATGGTGATCCCTGTGGCTCCATGGCGCTCCCAACGGCCAACAACGACAACCGTGGGTAGTTCACCACGCATCACGTAGTGTACACCCATGTGAGGGGGAAGGCCCTCTCGGTGGTGTACACGAACGATCTGGTCTCGGTGGAGAGCTCCATCCAAAATATGGAGCAGTTTCTTGCCAAGGACAAGTACCAAGTGGTCGGTACACCATCAATGGTGCCGAGCACGATCAGAAGGTTGCCGTCGCCCAGTTGTGCGTGCGACATGACGCCCTCGTCTACCACTACCACCTTTCCACAAGGCCTTGTGAGCGTTTCTCCAGGTTTATGAATAGCTCCGGCTATAGTTTTGCTATGGTGGACACCACCAACGATCTAAAAGCACTCAAGGTTTCAGGCTTGAAATGCCCGAATCTTGTCAATATCCAGCACCACTACAAGGTCTGGAGCAGCAACAAAAAAAACTTAACTCCCTGGTCGACCTTGCCTTGGCCATCATCAACCCCTACTACATGAACATGAAGAATAAGAGCAAGAAGGACAAGAACGCCTAGAACAATGTGTGGCATGAGAGACTGGATGAACAACATGTCAAGTATGTGGCCAAGGACGCGTACACAAGCTACGAAATGTACAGGCGGACCATTGACATGAGGAAGTGTCTTCTTCCTACCCTAGACGAGGGATCGAGACACAGAGTAGTGGCGGGAGCGTCACAAGAAGTAGATGATTAGATGATCATTTCTCCTACTTTAGAATGCATGGGATTGTTTATTGAGGTGTGTGCGAATGATCTATATAGTCACTTATGTAATTGGATGTTTACTTTAGTTATATATATACATTTTATTCTTCTGTAGATGGAGCAAATCACAAGGCTTATTAGCAGCAATCATCTGTGTTATTATTGGTCTTCGCACACATTTCTGATTACGGACCAGTTTGCCACGTATCACACACATCTTGTTCAGTTGAACCGTTTCCGTTGTGTTGCCTAATCACACATAGTTCATCCTAGTGAACCGTATGATGTATATTGCACACACCTTTATCTGGATGCTAGTTTCTTTTGTTCCTCCTCATCACAAATAGTTAATTGAACTGAACTGTATGCCCTGCATCACACATGCAACTAAAATTTTAACCGTGTTTGATTCATCCCTCATCGCAAATGTTTTGCACCTTTTTCACGGGTTTTTTAACACCACCGTTTGCGATTATGGCATCGCACACAGTCTCGTCGAAGGGTCTCTGGTCGTAGTGTCGTGTTTGGACCATCCTATAGTAGTGATTCTTTATTTATATTGGTGTAATAGATACTGTATTCCAACTTCTCCATGGTTCATACCCACTGATACTACCCATAGATTCATCAAAATAAGCAAACAACACATAGAAAATACAATCTGCCAAAAACAGAACAGTGTGTAGCAATCTGAAAACTACGTATACTTCTGTAACTCCAAAAATTCTGAAAAATTAGAACAACAAAGACAACTTGTATATCAATCTTGTGTAAACAATTCAGAGTTTTCCTCACTTCTGTGATTTCTAACAATTATGTGAATGTGGGCAAAAAGTTTCTGTTTTCAGCAAGATCAAATCAGCTATCACCATAGATCATCCCAAAGGTCTTGCTTGGCTCAAACACTAACTAAAACACCAAAACACATTTATTATAGAGGTAACAATGTGTCTTTATTTCAAAACAGAACCAAAAATCGAAAACATAAAAATAAAATTGGGTTGCCTCCCAACAAGCGCTATTGTTTAACGTCCCTAGCAAGGCATAAAACATAGATCTAGGTATTGTCTTTTTTGGTATGCAAACCATAAGTAGCCCTCAAAATAGATTTATATGGAAACTTCATTTCTTTCTTGGAAAGTGTTCCATGCCCTTCCTTAACAAAATTTTCTAATGTGTCCTTCTTTCATATCAATAATTGCACCAATCGTTCTAAGGAAAGGTCTACCAAGAATAATAGGACATGTAGGATTGCATTCTATATCAAGAACAATGAAATCTATGGGCACATAATTCCTATTTGCAAAAATAAGAACACCATTAATCCTTCCCATAGGTTTCTTAATAGTGGAATCCGCTAGATGCAAATTCAAAGAACAATCATCAAATTCACGGAAACCTAACACATCACATAAAGTTTTTGAAACTGTGGAAATGCTAGCACCCAAATCACACAAATCATGGCAGTCATAATCTTTAATATTAATCTTAATAGTAGGTTCCCACTCATCATAAAGTTTTCTAGGGATAGAAACTTCCAACTCAAGCTTTTCTTCAAAAGATTTCATCATAGCATCAATGATATGTTTATTAAAAGCTTTATTTTGATTATAAGCATGAGGAGAATTCAACATGGATTGCAACAACTTAATACAATCTATCAAAGAACAATTATCGTAATTAAAATCCTTGAAATCCAAAAGAGTGAGTTCATTGCTACTTAAAGTTTTGTCCTCTCCAATCCCACTTTTATCTTGCATTAAGATCTATAAACACCGAATCATTGGGATGCCTTCTAGCTGAAGTTGAGTCATCTCCAGTCCCATCTTTATCAAGATTTATATTGGAAAACAAAGATTCAATAGGAATCGCATCAATCACTTTAAGATCTTCATCATTATTTTCACATGGCTCAGGTTTAGCGGCCATCTTATTTATCAAAGTAGTTTGCTTATCGGAAATTTGGCCTAATAAATTTTCAAGATGAGAAAATTGAGATTTAAGACCATAAAATTCCTTAGTAACATCATCAAGCTCTCTATTAATATACTCCATCATAGTCTTTTGCTCTTTAAGCTCGTTTCTAAAGAAACTATTATGCTCAAATTGTAAGGACATGAAACTTTTAGCATTATTTTCAGTCTCTTCCAACTTCCTATAGTAGGGATCAAAGCTTTTGGGTTGAGCCATAAGGGCAAACAAGCAAACGAAAAGACGAACAGAAGAAGGGTGGATAAAAAGGCAACTCTTTTTGTGTTTTTTTGAAATCTTTTTAGAAGTGGGGGAGAGGAAAATGAGAGGAAAATGGCAAATAATGTAATGCAAGAGATGAGAGTTTATGGTGGGTACTTGGTAGGCTTGATGTAGATCTCCCCGGCAAAGGTGCCAGAAATTCTTCCTGCTACTTCTTGAGCTTGCGTTGGTTTGTCCCTTGATGAGGAGAGCGTGATGCAGCAAAGTAGAGATAAGTATTTCCCTCAGTTAAGAACCAAGGTATCAATCTAGCAGCAGATACACGCAAATCTCCAATATATGCACCAGCACAAGCAATCAAACACTTGAACCCAACGTGATAAAGGTGTTGTCAATCCCTTCACGCCCACACTACAAAAAAAACACATCCATGACATTTTGGGCCAAACGAAATTTTTTTCTGTCATACATATGACACTTCTATGACGATAATTGTGACAAAACCCGGTATCATTATAGATGTGGTGGGCTCCTACTTCTATGACAAAAAATCATGACAGAAAATGGGCTTTTCGTCCTGGGCGGGCCGGAGACGCAGCTGCATGACATTCTTTGGGCCTTCCATGACGGAAAAAACCGTGGTAGAAGCGAGGGCGAGGAAAATTCCGGGGAGTTCCCGGTTATGGTGGGAGGTCGGGGGCCGAGCGATGCACGTTTCTCTCGTACACGTACGCGCGTGTGTGCGAGGCGTTGGCTCTAACTGAACCTGAGCGAGGCGTTGGGCTCTAACTGAACCCGAGCGACTGCACTGCAGGCTACGCGTTACTGAACCCGAGCGATCGATCGATGGCTGTTAACTGAACCCGATTGAGCGATTCCTTCGCTACTGCTGCTAACTGAAGCCGATCAATGCTGCCTCTGGATGAACAGTGAGCGTTGCGGGCGAGGGTTTGGATGAACAGTTCCCGGTGGGGGTGGATGAACAGGACCCCGTGGTGTTGCCTCTGGATGAACAGGACCCCGATTGATCGAGCCGGTTGGGGCTGGATGAATAGGACCCCATGGAGGGCTGGATGAATAGGACCACTCCGTGGAGGGCTGGATGAACAGTAGATGGTGGAGGGCAGGATGAACAGTATCCCGTGGAGGGGTGGTTGAACTGGAGCCCGTGGAGAGGGCTGGTTGAACAGGAGCCCGTGGAGAGGGCTGGTTGAACAGTAGTCGGTGGAGTAGCGTGTGGTGGAGGCTGGATGAATAGGAGCCCGTGGATGAACAGACGCAGGTGGAGGCTGGAGGAGGTCGACGGTGGATGAACAGTAGCTCGTGGAGGCTGGAGGGGGTCGACGGTGGAGATGAACAGTATCCCGTGGAGTCCCGTTTTGCGGTACACCACACCCCTCCCCATGAATAGGACCCCCGTTTTGACCGTAGCTCTCCAACACAAGTCCATTTCATCCGTTTTGCGGTACGCCACACCCCTCCCGATCAACAGGACCCCAGTTTCGACCGTAGGAGGTCCGTTTCCTCCGTTTTGCGGTACGCCAGACCCCTCCCGATCAACAGGATCCCGTTTCGAACGTGGCCGGTCGAACACAAGGCCGTTTCCTTCGTTCTGCGGTACGCCAGGCCTCGTTTCCATCGCCTGTTCCGTCCAAGCCCTCCTGATGAACACGACGCATTCCGTTGCCTCCCCATGAATATGACGCATTTCGTTGCCTCCCCATGAACACGACGCATTCTGTTGCCTCCCCATGAACACGATGACGATGTTGTTTCTCCGTTCCGACCCAGCCATGTACACGAGCCCTGGCCCTACGTATGCGCGAGTAGGCGTTCGAGACCCCGCCCGTATGTGCACATACGTGGCCGTATTTTCTTTCTTGCACCCTGGCCGCTGTACGTATGTGTACATGCTACGTGCGCGCCTCTACTACGACACGTGCGCGCCTCTACATCGACGAGTATATATGTACGTACACGTTCGCGACCAGAACGACAATGCTACGTACGCTTCGACCAGGTGGGTCCCGACTGTCAGGGGGCAAATCGTTTTTTTTTTTGCCCGGGCGCACTTCCTTGCGTGCGAAGATGTAGCTGGTGGGTCCCAGCAGTCAGGGGGTGAATCGTTTTTTTTGCCCGGACGCACTTCCTTGCGTGCGAAGATGTAGCTGGTGGGTCCTAGCAGTCAGGGGAACACTTTTTCGCGAAATACATTGGCCCATCCGGTGGGTCCCAGCTATCAGGTGGAGGAATCATCATTTTCCGCGTAATAAGGAGGCACTTCCTTGCTGCGGCCATGGACCCAGCTGTCAGCCTCTCCACGTACAGTCCACGTCCGATGGAAGCCGTTCCTTGACCATGTTGACCACGCTGCACCGAGAGCACTAGGGCGGTTGACGACGGTGAGGCCTAGGAAGGGGACGACACGGAGGCAGGGAAGACTCGGCAGTTGTTTCCCACGCGGATGGGAGTACGACTGTACGAGGGTTTACTGGTTCGTCTGCCATCGCCGGGGAATAACAGCAGGTGTGGGTGAGTAGAGGGATGGCTAGGCCAGCGATGGGAGTACGGTCGGGCGGTGAGGGCTGCGCGGCAGCACAGCCGGCCGCGAGGAGGAGGGAGCAGGTAGTCCCGTCGGCGCTTGTTTGAGCGGCTGGAGCAGGAAGAGCAGAGATTGAATAAGCACGACGGCCATTAGATGGACATCCAATAGTCAGTGCTTATGCGTCAACCTTTTTTTAGGAAAGCCTCAAATCTGTGGAAAACAGCATACAACCCATCTGCCATTATTTCTAATAATTTACAGCCCATTTGCTAATTCTTAAGGGTTTTTTTTGGAGCCCATATTCTTTTTGTTAGCATTACAGCCCATATTGTGGCAACGGTTAAAAATTTATACGAAATTTTGCATATTTCGGTGCGGTCCGAACTATTTTTAATCCCGAAATTTCGACTCACATTCAAGCTGATTTTAAAAATAAATGTATATCAATATAAAATCCAACAAATTCTCCATGCATAAAAATTAATGTAATTTAAAATCTTGAAATGAAAAAAAGATAATTGAAACTAATTGTCGGTTTGATGTGTTTTAAAAATGTACAACCCATTTCTCATTACTGATAGGCCATTTTCTCGGCCAGCCGAATGAAGCTCTCCTCGTCTTGAAAGATTTGCAGCCCAGCAGGCCTGATAAAGCGACTTACTTGACAAATCACAAAAGAACTGGGCTAGCTATTTTCAGAAAGAAAAAAACTACTGGGCTGGTCTGTGGTAAACATAAAAGAAAAGGTTGTCTGGACAGGCCAGAGTGTCCCGTACAGCCCAGTTGACACCCTGCTTCCGTCTCAAAAACAAATTAGATAAATTCCACTCCAATTATGGCGATTCATAAAAATGCCACTGCAATTTCCAAAATTTGAAAAATGCCACTGCAATTTTTGCAAACTTTGAAAAACGCCACTGCAGTTTGCAAACTTTGAAAAACGCCACTCCAGACTTCGAAAAATGCCACTAGAAATGGCATGAAATGGCATTTTTAAAAGTTTGAAAATTGCAGTGGCATTTCTCGGATACTCCATATTTGGAGTGGCATTTATCAAATTAACCCAAAACAAAAATAACTAGGCGAGCTGCTGGGTCCCTGGTGTCAGCCGCTCGTTGTGCAATTCTCTCGTTTATTGACTACGTTGACAATGGCATGGGACCCAGATGTCAGAAATCCACTAGGAGGAGCCATTTTTTTATTGGCTTCAAATAAGGAGGCACTTGCTTGCGTACTGCCATGAGCTTGGCGGGTCCCTGCTGTCATCCTCTCCACGTACAGTACTAGTTAGTCGTGCTTCAAAACTAATCGGCACGCCATTAAAAAAATAAAGGTCGATAACTAATGCGGCACCTCGGGCCAACGCGGCCAGATCGAATTTTGCACGAGAAATTACACACCATTTTTCGTTGACATGTGGTCCCGTTCCAACATATCAGTGAGACGACGGCGAGTAGTAGGAGTATTTCCGAATGGATGTGTAGGCCGGGGCGCCTCTTCGTGAACCGTGGCAAACTCGCAATCGTCCACCGACTCTTCACCTTTCCCTCTCGATTTGGAACTGTTGTCGCACGCTCTTCCTCTCCCTCCTCCATTTTCCTTTAGCCCTTCACCCTTTCTTCTGCCATTGTCCGATCGTCTTCTCCATGGAGGGAACAGGCCAGAAACGACCCCATTATTCTTGCACCGATCTAAAAGATGACGTGGTGGAGGAACTCATTGATCGGTGCGACGTCATCACCTTGGCTAGCATGGCAGGTTCGTTCAAGCCCATTCTCGACTCAACTAATAACATCATTACAAAGAACCCAAGAGTCAAGGAGCGGTTTGATCTCCCCTATCTTCTTCACCGTGACCCTGATGACTAGCGCCGGCACGACGGAGGCCTCGCCCTGTGCTAGTTTGATGCCACTTGATAATGATACGTATGATGTTAAGATGCCATCGCTCGAGGGCAAGGCTTGGGCGGGCGCAAATGAGATTGGGTTGTTTACATTGGGTCCAACTGCGAGTGGGAACTTGTGAATGTGTACACTCGTCACTGGGTTCCACTTCCAAAAATCTCAGCACACTGCCCAGAGGTTGAGCACACCGGTAATGTACGCACGTTCAAATATGATCATGGTGACTATCTTCTACGGAAGATAGCAATTTGTCGAGTTCCCAACCGCTCTTGGAATTACAACAACTATCAAGTTGTTGCTATCCTCGACAAGCTTGTTGCCGTCCTTCGTGGTTCGACTCGATGGATTTTGCTCAAAAATCAGTTTCTGTACACGGATGAGTACTGTGATGCAATTCAATATGAGGGCCTTGTGTTTGCTGCCACCACTCATGGCACTGTTTTTGCATGGCATCCTAGTAGTTTCGGTACGTCTGTCTTCCACCGTAATTATAATTGTTTCATCCACATGCATGTGGGTTAGCAAGTTCCCTTTACTAATTAACCTTCTTCTTGTGTTTCCAATGTCCTGTGAACATCCCACCACCTATACTTGAAAAAAATTATAACGAAGGGGGAGATGACGATGGTGATGATCACGAGCATGAGGACGAGCAGCGCCGATATACTCTGTGGCGCCTGGCAACTAATTCCGATGGATCACTTCTTCTTGTGTGTATACAACGCACTGATGATGTTACTGGTAAGGAAGCGGGTGTCTCCCATGGTTGCACACTTCGGACCTATTCCAACACCCGTTGCATGGTATTCGTGATGGATACTAATGTGGTAGCGCCAACTCCTTCTCCCTGGCACATAATTGATAGTCTTGGAGAAAACTCGCTCTTCCTTGGACAAAACTATCCGATGATGGTGAAAGGCGATCCAACTGTTGTTGACACATTTATGAGAAGCAACTGTGTCTATACCTCAGACATTTGGGTGGTTCCCTACCCTCGTACTGATATAGTAGGCCGCTTCAGCCTGGATGATTGGTCCTGCGTTGGTCTCCAAATCGACAACAGATGGCCCGTCCCAGAGAATCAGTTGTGGTTCAAAGCAAGCGTTTCCAACGCCGCGGAATGGTTGAGTTGAAGTTCATTTCATGGCTTGTTATTTGTTGTGTGGTGAAAACTTTAGTATTTATAATGTATCCTCATTGTCGATGTGGGTTGATGACCTGTTGTATGTAATAAAATGATATGCCTGTGATAAACTTACTAAACTTATGAATGGCTTTCGAGTCTCTTCTCTAAATTTGTACTAGCTTCATATGCTTCGCGCGTTGGGTGGGTGTTTTTACTGTAGCCATATGTTAATGTGTTCGTTGTACGTAACCAGCACCATGAATCCTCGATACTAGTATACTATATACTAGTAGGAGTAAGTAGTAGGAGTAGTAGGGTGGCATGGCCCAGAACAAGCATTCACGTCCAGGAGTACGGCACACGCCACCACCACGACATCCATCTGACACCATATTATTTCTTGGAGTCCGTGCTACAGCAATCTCTTCAACCTCGTCGTTTCTCTAAGGCTGGTTATAGTGGGGAGTAACTTAGACTAGTGTCATGCATATGACACTAGTCTTTGTTACTACCTTATAGTGCAAAATAACATACAAGTAGTATCATAGATGATTGCATTTATTACATTATAGACTCATTTTGCTTTGGTTTGCGTTATGTTATAGTAACATATTATGTTACTCCAAACATTTCTCTCCTCATTAACTATATGCCACATAAGCAAACTTGTCTTGAAATGCGCTATGTTACTTGCTAAGTTACTCCCACTATGACCAGCCTAACTTCAGCCATCGCGCGGCGGGGGAGGTGGGGGTTTGCCGATAGTCGGTTTCCTTAACTGCGGTCCCACTTGTAAGGCCAACTCCAACGCACGACCCCAAACGGACCTCCGTTTTGCACGAACTCCAACGATAATTTTCACTAGAAAAGCAAGACCAAAGAAAACAAGAACCTCAAGAATACATTTTACTACTCCTGTAAGTTGGATTAGTGCCTTCTCGATGCATTCATTGTTGATGTGCGGAGGCTCGATCTTGCGTGCTTCTTAATTCTTCGAGTGTAAAGAAGTAGACGTTGCTTCCTCGCATCTAGTCTCATGTCTAGCCTCTATTCTAGTAGGAGTATCAACAAGTGCACTAATTTCATCCGATAGCAGAACTGAAGATTTGGTCAGGTTCTTCCTCCTTTTGCCGACACGTGGGACATCCAACATCCAAGTCGTGTCATGAAAGAAAATAGAGTGGTAGTTGAATCCACGAGATCTGCATCTTGGGTTAAACTGTAAATAGAATCTTACTACTCTTGAGTAACTCCAAAAGCGGCCACCGAAGATCTTTATTGGATTTGTTTTTCATCACCAGCACGTCGAGGTGAAAGATGTGCAGGTTCAGTGGGTCCTCTTGCGTTTTCACTGACATGTGGGGCCGCATGTGAGCAAACAGACGATGGGCTCCGCGCATCCACTAGCTGGCTGAGAAGAGAGATAGAGGAGGGCTGAGCACGGACTGCAGGAAATTTGTTCTACGTACCTCGATATAGTGGGGTGACATGGGCCATAACTCAGTAGCATTCACGTCTAGCAGTACGGCACACGCCACCCACACGAGTCCCATCCGACACCAATTTTCTTAGAGGTCGTGCTATAGCCATCTCTTCTCCCTCCTGTTTTCTCAGCCATCGCGGGGTGGGCGGGGTGGGGGTTTGCCGATAGTCGGTTTGCTCAACTGTGGTCCCACTTGTAAGTGAAAATGCAACACCGCACGCATTCCCTCTTGAGCGGTGTGCCGGAGCAACCGTGTGGGGGTGCGACACGAACACGGCAGGCTTTTACTTTTGAACTCATAACTTTTAAAATTTGGTTCTGCTCCATGGCGCGACCGATAGATAGAAAATAACGATTTTGCCTAGAGTAATGAGAAGTTTGGTTCTGGCGCCGTTCATGCATGGAGTACGTACAAAAATTATGAAGTTGATGCGAAAGGTAAGATAATTATTGTAGTATCATATACTACTACATGGATTTGATGGAAAGATAAAACTACATACGGATCCATCAACGTTCAACGACATCCTCACACCCTAGTGCGCCGGGTCACCAACCGACGTGTGAGGAGCAGCGGCGTTGGCGGCGAGCTCAATGTGCTTCTGAATAGTGCCGTCCAAGGTTGCCCTGTGCTCCAAGAAGGCCAGCGTCCTATCGTCCTCCTCTTGCATGTAGTAGTCCTTGTGGATGATTTGTGCGTAGACGTGGGTGATTATGTCGATGGTGTCTTGCTGCGCCAGGCGTTGCGCGGCGAGCGCGACCTCGAGGTGGACATTCTCTGGCGCGACGGCGGGTAGTCGCAGGGCCACCAGTGCGTCGAAGAGGTTGTTACCATAGTGGCCGTTGAGGGTGGCGGGCATCGCAGAGCCTGGGCGCGTTGGCTGGAGGCTTACGTCAAAGTCGTCCGCAAGCTTCTTGACGACGGTGAACTTGTCGAGGAAACCGACGAGGACCTGGTCGAACAAGGAGACGAAGCTATCGTCCAAGCAGCCCCTATCCCCGGCGGCCTCAAGCAATACTACCTGGAGACATTCCTCGGTGCCGGGCCGCAGGCCGGCGTCGTGGACCATCTGGCACAGTCGGCTGATGCTCGCGCTCATCACCTCCATGGGTCTAGCGTAGCTTCTAGTCAACTGATCTTGTGATTCGAGTGATCACTCAACCCTTGGTTAGCGTGCGTAGGTGCATAGGATTTCATACTACTCCTCGGCCCTCTACTGCACCTGCCTTTGGCTGTATGATAGGTGGGCCAGCCACCCCCTGGGGCCACGTGTCATTCACCCAAAGGCAGTTGCCGTAAGTCAATGAAGCTATGTCCCCCTCCGTGCCGGTGCAGTATAGTCATCTCACAGGACCTCTAGTTGGGGCCAAACGAGAGAAGTTTGATGTTTACTGGTTTATTGGCCCCCTTTGCATTTTGCGCCAAGTTTTAACCTTTTGATTTTAACTATTAAATGTTAATGCATGTAAAAAAATGTTGTCTAAGTCACCTTACGAAAGCCAAATAATCCCAAAATACTTAGGCATGGTGCATTAACTCCCTCCTTGTTTCTTATTTTGTGACATATCAACCAATGAGAGATGTGGGCCGTGCATGCTTTCAATGACTTGAGACTACCAAACATGACATGCAGTGTTTAGTTCATTGCATGTAATCCTATTAGTACTCTAGTTAGGAGTAGCAAAAAAATATTAAGTTCTCTCGCCGATAGGAATAAAACACCATGTATTTATTTACAGAGGGAGTAGTACATTTTTGGTGACATGCATTACTAGATATTGCTAGTCAAATACTAAAATCCAAATGGACGTGGTAGTACTCCTAAATCAAGACGGTGGTGCTACTAGTACAAGTAGTAGTACTACCAATGTAGTAGTAGGAGTACTAGCACTGTACTATCCATTGGTCAAATTATTACGTACTAGCACTGTACTACCCTGCGCCGGAGATGACACCTGAGTATAGGCGCCGTGTTCGGCATACCATAGTCAGCCTCACCGTCTGCAGTCACTATCATCATGGTTGTAGAGCTAGCCTGCTTAAAACTAGCGTTGTTCAACATAATTTCGTGTGCGTAGATGCCCGTGCATTGCACGGAACACCAAGATTGGGGGTGGACGGCTCCGGCAGCGGCCATCACGCCAGATTTTTCCACGGCCTTCTACTCCTAGATGTGTTGGGGAGGAGATCAGGCTAATTGTGAGAGACAAGGAGTTTTTTGTAAATAGGGAACAAGTGCGGGCATCCTTTTGCAAAAATGGAGAAGCTTGTATTGTATGCGTCAGATCTCGATCCGACGGCTATTGGTGAAAGATGGGAGGCACAACATCATCACCAACTCAGGACCTGTTTGATTCGCAGGATTTTGAAAACGCAGGAATAGGTCACCCTGTGCGTTTGGTTTATTCGGTTTACATGGTTCGATTTATACGGTTTTTTAGTTTGTACGGTATTAATACTTCGGTAAATATGGTATGAAATTAAAATAGGGTTCGGTTTCGGTATATACCAAATTATTTCAGTATTGTTTCGGTATATACCATAAGAACCAAAGTTGACGTGAATTTGGAAATGACATAATAATAATTAGCAAATTTATGACTCAAAACACATACTATGCTACACAAATAGTATATGACTATATATAAGTATATATGCATGCATTGATTCATCTGTTGATGGTTATGGACGTGCTTAGCATTTTAAAAATAGAAAAATGACTATGTTACAAGAAAAAATTACGTGCTTAGTAGTGCATTTGACTCATGTACAAGAAAAATGACAACTTGTATGGTTGTTCATCTCAAGAAATATAAATTTATTTTTTACTATGGTTTATTCGATTAACCGTTCAGTTTTCCGGTATATACCATAAAAACCAAGTTCAAATCGGTATGAAAAGTTCATACCATACCGAAACCAGAAACCATAAAAACCATAAAATTGGTTCGGTTCGGTTTATTTTCGGTATGGTTTTTTGGTTCGGTTTTTAAATGCACATAGTGAGGGATAGGACACGGCAATATTACAAGTTTCAAACTGATATTACAAATGTTAGGAGTAATGTTGCACCTACGAAGAGGGAATTACTAGGAAGTTTACGTAAGAACTTTCGTTACTTTAGGTGGATGCAGCATTATCGTACAAACTAAAATCCACCACCCTGACTAGTCACTAATGGGCAAATAAGTTTTCGAGTCTCTGGCCACTTGATGTTTCAAAAACAAATTCAGCTTCTGCGGAGAAATGAGCTCCACCGTGTACCCGCGCGGGTGTGGCTGGGCACGAAGCGTGAGTACGTGCACGGTGCACCTATTCTCTTCTTGTATACGTACACCACCTACGTGGGGTCGTGTGAGAGAGATACAAACCTAGAGAGATATAGTGTGTGGGTTCTTGAGAGTTTTTTTTGTGGGGGCGGGGGTCAATCAAAAAATTTAACATATGCAATGTGTGTGAAATAGAGTCCTGGATATAACATATATATAGAGGGGGCGATCCACGAGAAGAGAGTGGAGGTATCATCGGCTTGAGGTGTCCATAGAATCGAAGAGAGGGATGATGTGTGTGTGTGCGCGCGCGCGATCGATAAAGAGTGCCATCGAATTTGTGTGTGCCCACGTCAAAGATATAGAGTGGTTGGCCTACTGGAACGTGAGATGGGACATGTGCAGTTTGTCTCTGTGGCATGGATACCTACCTGCAGCGCTCTACTATCGGTGTGTGGTGGGGGAAGAGGGAGGCCCAATTAACTATAGAGGTACAATGGTTGGTATATTTGTGGAGGAGGAGAGAGGCCTACCTCATGTATTAAGGAGATCGATCTGCCTCATGTATTAAGGGAGATCGATCGGCATCCATGCATATGTGTAGGAGATGAATAAGGTTGGGAGAGAGACAGAGCTAGAGTGTTGGAGGGGGTGGTAGTGGAGTTGCTTCTAACAAATGGTGGGATAGGCTTGCTAGACAAACGGAGGGCACGCCCGCAATATCAATAAGAGAGGAGATGGCTGCTTGTTGTCTGTGCACGTGCGTGTGAGAGACGGGTCAAGAGGCATGCACGAATGATGAGGGGGGACGATGTGGCTGTGGTAAGCAGACGTAACTACATAGGAAGATCAATCGCCCTTTGTAAGATAAAGGAGAGACATAACTTGTGAGGTACGTAGATCGATGGGGGGGGTAGTTAAAGTCGATCTAGGTATATGTTGGGAGATCGATCGGTATACATGCATGTGTGTGTTAGAAGTAAATGAGGCACGAGGAGAAGGATAGAGAGAGAGGGATGCATGTAGGAGGTGGTACGAGAGGCATACTATATCGAGGGAGAGGAGTGTGCGAGTACGAGAACGATGAAAAGAGTGGTGGGAGTGAGGCATGGACGGTGACAAGAGAAGAGGGGAAGCTTGTGTTTGTGCTAGGCACACCTGGCTAGAGAGGCATATCGATCGATGTGTGCCGTAAAGAAGGAGCTGGGGGGCCTACACACACCGTGGGTGAACGACCTAAAGTGAAAAGACGAATTTGCGTGATGGAGCTAGAGAATGCTGAGGGAGGGTGAGAGGGATGCGGGTGTGTGCATGCACAAGAGAAAGTTAGCGCTAGCTACAAGGATAAGAGGGTTTTGTGGGTGTAAAAGACGAATAGAGATCATATATACTTCATTATAAAAAGCGAATTCGGATATTTGAAGAATTTATCATAGTGTTTCAAACCGACGGATGTGTGAATATATATATAACGGTGATACACATGGTGTGGTTATGAACATGGTATACTACATTTAATATGTTTTATCTCTACTCTTATAAAAAACGGAGTTGTTGATGATGGTGTGCCTGGCATCCTGTATTATAGGCCGTCTGATTTATATCTGGCGGATAGCAAGGAAACTATGATGGTTGAAGTTGGCAACAATCATGATTCTAGATTCTTATTGAAATGGAGAAACGAATTCAAATTTAGTTCGAATTGCAGCGGTAGTATAGACATTTGGAATGCACTAAAATGTTGGTATGAGTAGGTTACATGCATTATACAGCAAGTGAAAAAATTTAATCGGACATAACATGGATTCATACTCCCTCCTTCCATCTATATAGGGCGTAATGAGATTTTTAAGACCGCCTTTGACTATTGACAAGATTAATATTACATGACATGCACAATGTGAAAATTATATCATTGAAAGAACCTTTCACAAACGAATTTAACGGTGTGCTTTATGTAAGTTGCATGTCATATATCATTGCTCTAATATTTGGTCAAAGTTAGCATCGAAAAACGCATTAGGCCCTATATAGATGGAAGGAGGGAGTAGCTTTGAATAGCATTTGTATAGTAAAACGGGGCAAGACTCTCTTTTTGTGTGGTGTGAATAGTTTTATTTTTTTCGTTTTCTTTTTGGTTGAGGGAAGTGCGAATTGATTTGGTACGTACAAGTACAATATTACTACATGTTAGGCTTGTCCCTAAAATTCAACCTGCGTCTTGTTATATCCCAAAAATTCAGACATCGTGCTCCCAAAACTGGCGCCTTCACAACCCGCGCCTTGCTATCCCGAAATTACAACGTGCGCGAAAACTCCCTCCAGCTGCCAAATCCCGACACGCGAAATCCCCCTTCTAACGCTGAGCCGAAAGGGCCGCTAGTTCAAATCGGTGGAGGGTACTTTTGTAACACACCCTACATTTTGGACAAGCGCATTCCTAAGTCATGCTTCACCCCCTCCCATCGCCCCCTTTTCGCCATTCGAAATCCCAGGCCGCCATAACCTCTCCGCTCCAGCCGCGAAACCCCACCCTTCTCCGTCCGCCACGTCACCGCTGCCCAGCCGGAGCCTCTTCCCCGACGACGTCGTCCGGCGCAATAGCTCGACGTCCCTCGTCCACCTCCTCGGATGAGGATCCGTCGTCCATCTCGCCATCCCGCCGGTTCAGCTGCCCCGTCCTCCACCTCCAAGGAGCTGGTCCGACGATCGCCTCGTCTATCGCGGCTGCTCCATCCCCACATCGCCGCCTTAATCCGCTCCACCGGAACCGCAGCATACTCACCGACTCCTCGGACGAAGCCGAGGCCTACTCAGCGCCACCAAAGAGGTTGTACACTCATCGCATCGCATCTTCTCCTTAACTTGACCTCCCGGCGCCGACGGTGCTCCATCCCGCACCCCCATGGAGCGGCTACCTTGAAGCCGGCGTCGCGAGCGACATCTCCACGGCGGCTCTCCCCCAGTGTGAGGCCCCTTCGGCAGCGGCGTCCATACCAACCGGATCTGCTGCTGCTGCTCCGGCTCTCGCTCGATCGCTCGCTCGCCCAGCTGATGCTGCTGCTCTCCCCCTCGCTCGTGCTGCTGCTCTGCTCCGATTAAGCCACACTTCAGTCGACTGAATCGACTTTTGGGTCAGTCGATTTTCAGCGATTGGGGGAGCTCGCCGGAGTTAAGGAAGAACCACCCGCAGCGGGGACGGGGGCTCGCCGGAGAGGTACCCCCTATCTATCTTAGGGTTCAGGGTGGGGGCGGGGGGCCTAGAGGGCTGGCCGGGGTGGCGGTGGCGAGTTGTTTCGGGGCAGCAAGGCGGCGCTGGGGCCGGCGGTTCAGCTGGTGGTGGCTGGCGGCTCAGGGGGTGCAGGTTGAAGATGAACTGCAGGCCCTCCCTAAACTACATGTCAAGTGCCTTTCTGCTACCATTTT
Organism: Triticum urartu; assembly: GCF_003073215.2. Taxonomy (NCBI): domain Eukaryota; kingdom Viridiplantae; phylum Streptophyta; class Magnoliopsida; order Poales; family Poaceae; genus Triticum; species Triticum urartu. Next base: position 354,190,074 of record NC_053027.1, on the reverse strand, counting down.
GTTCAGTTTCGACAGTAGCATTCAGATTCCACAATAAATTTTAGTTTCGACAGTTAAGTTCAGAGTCAACAGTTTTTACCTCATCTGTTGTAGTCAGGTGGTTTTTGGTGCTGTTAATTTTACATCCATTTTACATCATCTATTGGAGATGCTATTAGAATCCCACTTGAGATTGACGATGTCTGTCTTGTGCTGCTTCAGCCTTGACGTCTTACGGCTCACCGAAGCTGCTCCAACGACAGAATGATCCGTCACAATAGAGCAGTGCCCTGGACGTCGTCTACAGATTCCTCAGATCTTCCTCCACACCTCCGAAAGCCACCTCTGCCTCAACTGCTTCAGCGACCAACCCAATGATGCTGAGGTCGACACGGCTACGGCAAAAGAGGTTGTACACTTGTTGCATCACTTATTACTATACATTCACGTCGATCCATTAGGGCTATTTTTGTTCAACGGAAAAACATCGATCCACTGGTTGTTACCATCACTCTAAATTTCTGCATGCTCTCCTTACATAATCTCACCATATTTTTTTCGTATGCATGTCAGATATTGTACACAGTCATGCTGAACATGTAGAGAAAAAAAGAAGAGTTTTGCGCGGCAATACAATGTCATGCAGACATCGCTCCATGGTGGGTTCAATGGCAAACCCTCCCCACCCCTCTCCAGATTGTAATCCAGAGGAAGATATCTGTTCTGAGGCAGATTCGGACGCCGCTGACCACTCCTATTTATCCCCCCCCCCCCAAGGTGTTTGCTCTACCTTGGCATGATGATGTTAGTCATATCATGCATATGTTGCCTTGCAGTGCCTACTTTTAACATCATATATGTCATCTGCTTTTTTTAGACATGTTCTGTAATGCCACCTGTTTAGTTTCTCTATCATATATGGAAATTATGCAGTCTCATGTATTTTAGCCAGCCATAATATATGTGAAATGTGCAATGCCATCATGTTTAACCAGGCATCATATATTTGAATGATATCTTGCCCATCCTTTTCTTCTTTACATTTCCATTTGTCGACAATGTTTGTACATTAAACTACTCTTCCTGTGAATCAGCCATTTGGGTGGGAGATGGGAAAATCTGGAGTGAAAACAAGGCCTTCAGAGAAGGCAGTGCTACCTGTCGAAGCAGATCTCTTGTTGGGTCCCGATAGCTCCTCAGAGATGGATTCAGAGACAGATGACCAGTCCTATTCCCCCAGTGAGGTGTACGCTCTAACTTGGCACGGTTATACTGCTCATATCATGCATACGGTGTCTTGCATTGCATAGTTTAGACATCATATACACAATATTCAACACCATGTTCTTAGTTCAGACATCATATCGAATGCCCTCTGTTTAGCATATAAATCACATATGTGAATTAAATGATGCGATCCTGATTACTTAGATAACATGTAGGTGAATTATGTCATGTGATCCTGTTTAGTTATTCATCATATCTTTGAATTATGTTATGCTATGCTATCCAGTTTAGATAGACATCATATATGTGAAATTATGTCATGATATCCGTTTTAGTTAAACAATATACATGTCAACTATTTCATGCCCTCTTTTTTCCACACTATCTATTGCATCTGTCTCTCATACAATGTCTGTACATTCAACTATGTTTCCTATTTATCAACCATTTGAATTGGAGCGAGTGATGCCAGTATCTAGCGGACTAAAAACACGGTCTTCAAATAAAACAATGCTACCTCTTGGTGGAGATAGCACCCCGGTTGTACATGCACAAGAACCAGCCCTACCACACATAACCCAAACTCTCGCAGATTGTACCCCAACTACAATGGACAGAGAACCAGCTTCACCCAATCTAACCCCAACCCGAGCCGATAGTAACCCAGTTCCTGTTGACACAGCACCATCTCCACCACAGAGCTCCCAAACAAGAGTAGTTAGTAAGGCAGCTCCAGTGCCCATAGGGCCAGTACTATCACGGCGAACCCCAACTCCACCAGTTAGTACGCCTATTCCTGTGGAGGAAGCACAACCAGCTAGTCGTAGTTTAGCATCTATCGCATTTGATGTTGTTAAATCGTATGTGTGTATCTTCCCATCTTGGAAATATTATATTGAAGATGAAGGAAAATGCCAGTTGCAGGTGTTTGTCGAGGAGTTATGTGTAAGTAATGTTATTCATGGCAATTACTTTGCTTCGTCCCATACATCCTACCTCCATGATGGTTATAATACAGCAAATTTTCCCATTTTTCTCTATAGAGAAGGACCGATTTGGAAACTCAGGATGAGGTAACCTGTGCTAATACCTATGCTATCTTCAAGAATGCTTGGTGGCAGTATCGGAATTACCTGAAGAAAACGTACTTCACCGGCAAAGAAACTCATCAAATTCCCTTACGTTCTCCTGAGACACATTTACTGGACGATGACTGGGAATGCCTTGTTCTGTATTGGTCCCGAACCAAGAATGTGGTAAGGTCTATGAGCTCATTTTCTATTTTTAAGTATTATATTCTTGCGTCTTATTGTACTATATTCATGTAGAACAAGTGCCTAAACCTGAAGAACAATTGTTCTAATTTAAGATTCCATTGCTACCATAGGACATAGATATATGTTTGTTTGATGCTTTTATTATGTACTAGTACTTGGCAATAGAAGACTTGGTAGTTTAATCCTGTCCACCTTACTAATGAACTGGTTCACCGCAATGAGTTTCATATACTAGTACATGCTAAACTTGTTATGTGTCTGCTTGTTTCTTCTTTTAGAATGCTGACAGAATATTGGGGAAGAGTGCCTTATTAAGCAACGGTAAAGGAAGTAATGCAGATAAGGTTCGGGATAGTGACACATCCTGTCTTGGTTTAGTGTTGGAGTTACTGGCCACTACCGCTTGCACAAGCTATTCAAACTCACTGTCTGAATCAGTTCGGTTTGTTGAGTCTCGACTACAAGCCGAAAGACATCGATCAGCTGTGCTGCGACAAGAAGCGGAAGGACTGTGGAAGTCCCTAGAGCATTCAGATGCATACTTTCTGGTGCAACAGCAAGCGTTGGAGGATTTTAGCGCCAAACAGGACAAAGCTAATCAGCTTGCAAAGCTTATTGCCAGCATGGTGGATACCCAGGATTTTAGCGCCAAACAGGACAAAGCTAATTTGCTGCCGCGTTTATTTGCACTGGTGGCCAATTTTGACGGCCAGTGTATATGATATGCTGCTTTGTTCCCTATATTTGCACTGGTGGTGAACTTTGATGCCCAGTGGATGTAATATGTGTAATAGCCATGTTAGCCTATCGTTAATTGCTTGCTTTTTTACTTCCTTGTTGTCTTGTTTATTTGTTTGCTTGTAGTCATTGCAGTTCTTTTTCCGCGGTTAACTAGTGGCTGCAATAACCTATTTTTTAAAACTAGGCCACAATAACCATGGGCTAATATTTACTGTAGTGACACTGGGCCTCCTACGGGCCGTAGAAACAGTGGGCCTTCTACGGGCCGTAGAAACAGTAGGCCTTCTACGGGCCGTAGAAACAATGGGCCTTCTACGGGCTGTATCATCAATGGGCCTTATACGAGTCGTATGATCGATTGGCCAAACATGGGCCAATAATAGGCCGCATTATGGCCGTAAATGGGCTAGAGTTTAATCGTCTGTTCATGGGCCGACCGTAACGGGCCATCATTAATAGGCCGTATTTGATGGCGCTATGAAAACGGCCCAACGTACTAACGGACCACAAACGGGCCGACTGTAACCACGGGATGAATTTGGCCCACAAGCAGAAAATGACAGTAACGGGCCGTAAGTAAACGAATGCTGGAAATGAGCCCAAGAATAAATGAGCTCTGAGAAGGCCAAAAGATAACATGGGCTGGAAACAGCCCAACGGAATAACGGGCCGTTAATGGGTGTAAAGTGATACACTGTTCATTACGGGCCAGTTTCACCACGGGCTGTTAATGGGTGTAAAGTGATACACTGTTCATTACGGGCCAGTTTCACCACGGGCCGTTAATGGGTGTAAAGTGATACACTGTTCATTACGGGCCAGTTTCACCACGGGCCATTAATAGGCCAAGAGTTACATAGGGCCTCATATGGGACGAAAGACGTCATGGGCCATACATGGGCCAGAAGTGAAAACGGGCTGGAATCATATTGCATGGCCCAGATGACAATACTGGGCCTAATTCGGATAGGGCGTAACGGGCCTTGGGTTAGCGGGCTATAAATGGGCTATATGCGAACAGGTCGTTAACAAGCTTTCCATGGGCCGGCCCGCCACCTTTTGACCAAGTCAAACGGGCCGACCTTTTCACAGGAATGGGCCTCTGTTGGGCCGTGCCACGTGTCGACGTATCATAGGCGCCTTCCGTCCAATGAGTGGTTGACATCTGTCCCAACGATGAGCCAACATGTGTTTCCTCCAGCCAATGATGATTTTACACGTGGAAAATCCCCATTGGTCGGGGTTGTTAATGGGTTATCGGATCCAAAACCCGACCCGATAGCTTAACGGTGTTCCATTACGGTGGATGCCACGTGCCGGTGACCCTTGACGAAAGCACTTTTGTGACGCGCGATTTATCATCATGGAAGTGGACACTTCTGTGATGATAATTTTGGTAATGTCATGGAACACTTCTACGACAGCACAGGTATGACTATCTTGATTCTGTCATAAATTTGTCATGGATGTACATGCATGACAAAAAAAGCGACCTACTGTGACAAACATGTATCATCACAAAAGTGTATTTTTTTTGTAGTGCCACTTGCAAATGTGAGATCTGATAGAGATAGATATAAAATATTACTAAAATGTAAAACAAAATGAAACTAAATAAATTGCAGCAACGTATTTTTGGTTTATAGATCTGAAAATATATGATGGAAAATAGACCCTGGGGCCATAGGTTTCACTAGAGGCTTCTCTCTTGAAGGAAAATAATACGGTGGGTGAGAAAATTACTGTTGAGCAATCAATAGAAAAACGCAAAGTTATGACAATATCCAAGGCAATGAATATGAATATTGGCATCATGTCCTTGTCAAGTAGACCGACTCCTGCCTAAATCTACTGCTATTACTCCACACATCGACCGCTATCCAGCATGCATCTAGAGTATTAAGTTCATAAGAACGGAGTAACGCCTTAAGTAAGATGACATGATGTAGAGGGATAAACTCAAGGAATATGATGAAAACCCCATCTTTTTACCCTTGATGGCAATAATACAAGTACGTGCCTTGATACCCCTACTTTGTCACTAGGTGAGGACACCGCAAGATTGAACCCAAAACTAAGCACCTCTCCCATTGCAAGAAAATCCAATCTAGTTGGACAAACCAAACTGATAATTCGAAGAGAAATACAAAGATATCAAATCATGCATATAAGAATTCAGAGAAGATTCAAATACTATTCATAGATAACCTAATCATAAATCCACAATTCATCAGATCTCGACAAACACACCACAAAAGAAGATTACATCGGATAGATCTCCAAGAACATCGAGATGAACATTGTATTGAAGATCGAAGAGAGAGAAGAAGCCATCTAGCTACTAGCTATGGACCCGTAGGTCTATGGCATACTACTCACGCTTCATTGGTAGGGCAATAGAGTTGACGTAGATGCCCTCCGTGATCAAATCCCCCCTCCGACAGGATGCTGAAAAAGGCCCAAGATGGGATCTCTCGGAAACAGAGGCTTGCGGCGGCGGAAATGTATTTTTGGTGGACGCTTCTGTTGGTTTGGGAATATTTGGGAATTTATAGGCCAAGAATTAGGGTTGCAGGAGCTTCGAGGGGCCCACAAGCCCTCAGGGTGCGCCTTGCTGGGGCATGCCCCTGTGGCTTGTGGCCTCCTCGGGACTCCTCTGACTTCATCTCCAAGTCATACATGTGTCTTCTGGTCCAAGAAAAATCATCATAAAGTTTTTACTCCATTTGGACTCCGTTTGATATTCCTTTTCTGTAAAACTCAAAAACAAGGAAAAAAATCAGAAACTGGCACTGGGCTATGGGTTAATAAGTTAGTCCCAGAAATAATATAAAATAGAATAATAATGCAAATAAAACATCCAAAACATATAATATAATAGCATGGAACAATAAAATATTATAGATACGTTGGAGACGTACCAGTAGGCTACTTGGTTTCTGAGGCAGACAACTTAGAAGCTATGTTATAACTTTTCACTTTTAGGTAAGCAACTTTCACAGTATGGAAGGCAACTAAACTGTCGACAACTGAGTTTTTGATCTATCTAACTTAGCAACCATGGCAAACACCTATTACACTACTACACATAACTAATTAGAAGGCTACAAGGCGAATTCACTTATACACATGGTTCAACTCATCTAGCATCAAAGTTGCTCATGTCTTGCACTACACTTGCCTCATCTAGCATCAAAGTTTCTTTTGAAAAAAATCATCAAAACATGTCCATATGGGATCTAGCTTTGAAGAGCTCTTCACGAGGAACCCAATGGTGAAAACGGATCACAATTCCGACACACGGTTTGAAAGTTATAGCCTTTTGAATTTTCTCGCACAAGAATTAATGCATGTTTACGTCATCGTCGGAAATTTAACATATTGTAGTTCAAGAATCTTTCCATATATAGAGAATGGGTAGGTGGGCAGTTTTCTAAATCTGGAATCAATTTATCCCATCGTGTTGTCCAAGAGTGTCCACTCGATTTCACCGAAAAGTGCAGCTGCACTTTCTAGTATTTGGGCACAACAATTGGACATGGCATTGCAGAATTGAACCAAGCACTTAACTAAACACCACAACAAATGAACCAAACATAATTGAGCACCACATTGCATAATATAACATACTCCTAATAGAAGATGGGATAGTTAACCAAACCAAGCATGCTTAACAACTTGGAAATATAGCAATTGTTTTTGTTTCTCATGTGTTTTTAGTACAGCCAAATTTGATTTATTTTTCACATGGTAGACAAAAAAATGCATCCACAACAATTGAACATAGCATTGCAGAATTGAACCAAACAGTTAACTAAACATCACAACAAATGAACCAAACATTAACTGAGCGCCACATTGCATAATATATAACATACTAGAAGATCAGATAGTTAACCAAACCAAGCATGCTTAACAATTTGGAAATATAGCAATTGTATTTGTTTCTCATGTATTTTGTACAGCCAAGTTCGATTTATTTGACACATGGAAGATAATACAAAATTGCACCTAGATGAATTGAACCAAACAGTTAACTGAACACGACAACAAATTAACCAAATAGTTAATAAGTGAGCACCACATCGCACGACATATGAAACAAATACACTAGAGGATCAGATTAGATGGTAAAAGTACATAGGACAATTCACTAGAGTATGTTAAGGAAAGGCAGGAGCAACACATGTAATAGGTAAACTGAACATGCTTATCCAGCATAGCTAGCTAACTATAGGTCCTTATAGTGAGCTAATAAGACAAGCTACTCCTCAACATAGGAGATATCAATGACGATTGGCTCCTTGGACTAGGAAGAGGGTGAGGCCTCCACATCATGGGTGCCCTCCTCATAGTGGTGAGTTGCCTAATCCTCTCTGGGAACCAACTTGCTGCCTCTCGAGTTGAGGTAAGCATGGGCATGCTGACAAAACACCTCGTAGTCTTCGTCGAAGGCACCGACCATGGCCTCAAGAATATTCCATGGATTGTCGTTTAAAGCAACCAACCACATTGCGGCATCGGTGCGTGAGGCATCTACAGTGGCCTCAACAGCGAGGTGCACCTCCAAGATCTGGTTGTCGGCACAAATGGCAGCCATCGCGACCTCATCCGCACATGCGGACGTGATTTGCTTCTCCGCTGCCAAATGCTCCTTGAGCTCATGGCTATACTGCGTGCACCATGGCTTATGGAGGCGCTTATTTGGAGTAGGGGTCGATGATTTGGATGGAAGGTGCCGCGCCGGCGGTCGGGGCATGTGGGATGTAGATGGAGGAGGATGGGGGTCAGGTGTGGATTACCTGCCTAGATCGACGAGGCCGAGCAGCATGAAGGAGGGTTGCCGGCGACGAGGTGGCACTGGAAGCAAGGAGTGAAGGTTTGAACTTGGAAAGGAAGGAGGAATCAGGGGAAATGTGGCTTTTGGTAAGGGGAGGGGGCGGGAGGTAGATATTTCCATGGAAGCCAAAAATTTTGTCTCGGTGTAGCGAAAAATTGGTGCGCAAAGTGTCATCAGGCACGGTCCCTTATTCGGGACTATGTACGATATGTGAACATCACAAACGATTCATATAGCTTACCCCATGTGTGATGAGTTTGAACGTGCAAATTTTGGTCGAAATTTCCCTGGTTATAGTGGTCATCCACGTCATTGCATAATTTGGGTACACAAAAGGGCCTACGACACACCCACACTTCTTAATCGAGCAACTGCAGCAATTAAACAGAGTTAGCTGACCAAAACATTACTCTAACAAACTAAACAAAGAGTATTACTCTGGTTGGCACTCATCAATCTCCGCCACCTCCTCCATGTCCATCTCACGCCCGACAAACTCCTCGGGAAGGGGCTAAATGACATCCATCACACTATACTCGGCAAGCATCTCGCCATCCGCATCCACCATCTCTTTGGAAAAGGCCATCACGAGTTGGGCATGGGCAGCCGTGGTCTGGGCTCGGATGGCTCTGTCGTGGCAAGGTATGTCGTGAAGGAACCGACGGCTGCTCGAACGCTCTCGGTGTTTGCCAACTCTTCGGACATGGGTTGCCGACCGTTATCAGAGAAGCTTCGTTCGATTTGTGCAGTGACCACCATGAGCTGGGCGTGGGCGGCCTCCATCAGGGCTAAGGCCACCACTGCCGAACGGACAGCTGTTGTGCCGCTCTCGCCAGTTGCTAACCCGGTCAAGATGTTATTGTCGCCACCTAAGCAGCAGCAACGCCTGTTTGGGCTGCCTTGGACGCCCGGTCGCGGATTACGGTTGCGCTCACGTAGCTTGTTAGCTCGTGCATGGCGGCTGCAGCCGTGCTCGTGCCAGAGTGGGCCGCCGAAGTTGCCCTCACGACGCAGGTCCATGTCCCCATCTTTCAACAGCGACGATTGAATAGTGAAAAGATATTTGGGGAGCAAGCTAGTGTGCTTGACGCACCGGCTGTGGAGTGTAACTGACGCACCTTCTTGTGTAAGCCATATACGTACTACTCCGACGGTGCTCCAAGATATGTTGTACTGCATGTCACACGGTTGGTGATAACAAACTATGTGTGATCTACTTGATTTTTTCTTTATTTGAAACACATAATGGGGTCACAATGACAAAGGAGCGTGCTTGAATTGCTACAACTTTTTATCTGTAGTGAACATGCAACTATAGGTGTGTTGTCAAAATTTTGTAATTATTCACGGTTCATTTGCACATTTTTATACATTAACTTGGTTTCCTAGGCATTCTAGGTGCGCAATTCAAAATTAAACTACATGCACATGCTCCAATGCACCAAAATGGGTTGTAAAAATCATATATATGTCCATGGGTTGATGCTTATCTCCCATGCAATAAATGTGGATGAATTTCAAACACCTCGACACCGTGGCTCGCCAGCAAATGTTGAGATACTTGGTATTGAAATTCTAGTAAATCCAAAACTCATCTAAAATTCATGAAACTTGGCATGCTATCATGGAACGACATCAACATGTTGTGGTAAAAAAATTATCCCATTTGGGGTAGGTTTGGGTATAAGCTTCTCACAAACTAGAGCTTCTCACAACAAGCCACATGGTTCTGGTAGGGAATGTGTCACCTTTGTGGATGAAACAACAGTTGTTGCCTGTTCTTGCTTTCAAATTTTTTAGTGTCAACATAGAACAACGGGAGTGTTGTCTTAATTTCTAGAATTTTTTGGGTTCATTTGGACATTTTTATACATTAACTGAGTTTTTCTATGCATTTATGTGAATAATTCAAATTTGAACTAGATGCACATTCTCCAGTGCATATAAGTGGGTTGAAAAATCAAATGTGTGTCCTTGGTTGGATGCTTAAGTCCCATGCAAGAAATGGGAATGAATGTCAAACACCTTGGCACCATCGCTTGGCCGCAAACATTGAGATACATGATTTTTAAAATTCTAGTAAATCCAAAACTCGTCTGCAATTCATGAAACTTGGCATCCTATCATGGAAGGGCGTCAACATGCTGTGGTAAAAAATTGTCCCATGTGGGGCAGGTTTGGGTATAACCTTCTCACAAACCAGAGCTTCTCAAAACAAGCCTCATGTTTTCGGTAGGGAATGTGCCTCCTTTGTGTATGAAACAATATCCGTTACCTCTTCTTTCTTTCAATTTTTTTCCTAGTGGCAACATAGAGCAATAGGAGTGTCATGTTAAAATTTGGAATTTTCGGGATTCATTTGGATTTTTTTATACATAACTGAGTTTTCTAGGCATTGTATGTGCATAATTCAAATTTGAACTACAGGCACATGCTCCAATGCAGAAAATGTTTTGAAAAATCAAATGTGTGTCATTGGGTGCATGCTTAGGTCCCATGCAAGAAATGGGAATGAATTTCAAACACCAGGGCACCGTTGCTTGCCGACAAAATGTTGAGATACTTCGTTTTAAAATCGTAGTAAACCCAAAACTCGTATGAATTTCTTGAAACTTGGCATGCTATCATGGAATAGTACCAACATGCTGTGGTAAAAAAATGTCTCATTTGGGGCAGGTTTTGGTATACACTCCTCACAAACCAGAGCTTCTCCCAAGAAGCCTCGTGGTTTCGGTAGGGAACGTGTGTCGCCTTTCTGGACGCAACGACATTCGTTGCCTCCTCTCGGCTTGATTTTTTTTCTAGATACAACATAGAGCAACAAGAGTTTTATTCTAAATTTTGGAATTATTCGGGGTTCATTTGGACATTTGTATGCATTAACTGAGTTTTTTAGGCATTTTATGTGCATAATTCAAATTTCAACTACAGGCGCACGCTCCAGTGTAGCAAATTGGGTTAAAAACCATATGTGTGTCCTTGTATGCATGATTAGGTCCCATGCAAGAAACGGGAATGAACTTCAAACACATCGTCATCGTGCCTCGACCACAAACATTGAGATGCTTGGTTTTGAAATTATCGTAAATCTAAAACTCGTCTGAAATTTATGAAACTTGGCATGCTATGATGGAATGGCACCCGACATGCTATGGTATTTTTTGTGTCCAATTTGGGAGAAGGCGCACTCAAATCAACAACCAACAAAGGCATTATGAAACAAATAGCTGCCACCTTATCATCTCAAACGTTTCTACAGTTTAAATCATGGGCGTTTTGTTAAGCATTAACGTGATGCCACACATCACACTTATAATGACTAGGAGGTGCCATGCGGACAACTGGTTGAGTAGACAGGAGGCATGCGAGCGCAGTCCACTACGCAGGCTGACCTGGAGGCGTGCAAGATGTCCTCCAATGCGCGGGCTCATTAGGAAGCGTGCGAGTTGTATGTTGCGCAGGCTCACTGGGAGGTGAGCCCTTTGACTTCCATGGCCCCCCGCCTTGCTCGCATCCTCTCCATTAATGGCGCCCGAGCCGCTGTTTATGTGGACAACCTTACTGTTCGCCTCCATTCACCTCCCGCATACCTCCACCAATGCCATGGTGCAGAAGTATCATCTGCCAGTAGTCTTCCAATTTAGTGAAGTCGATACCGAGCTGGATGAGATAGAAAATAAGGAGGAATGGAGCCTCATGGACATGCCCTGGACGAGTTGTCCACAGCGGTTGCTACCCCCACGCCCATCCCAGCTCCCATCCCCGTGCCCGTGCCAGCGACCATCCCCGTAGCATTGACGGGCTAGACGCCGAGCACTATCGCCACGATGGAAGCCACAGGAGTCAGCAAGGTCACTGCGGCTCCGCACGAGCTCGTGTACATGCCAGCGTGCCTGTGCCCGTGCGTGCCCCTGCACCCACCGCGTAGCCGGTCCCCGTGCTTTTGGCTGCACCCGCCCTGCCCATGCCCGTGTGCGCGCCCCCTCAGCATCATGGGATGCCGCCATCAACCGCTATCTTGTAGCGCCGCGAGTTGTCGTCTTGCCGCTCCCCGCTCGTCGATCACACAATGACAGGATGTTTGATTTCCAAGTGAAGAACATTCTGTGCTACCTTGAAGACTTCAACAACAGCGTCCCGGAGGATGACAACAACAACACCGGCGCGGCATGCCACCTCCGCCGCTGCCAAAATTAGTTTTTTTGGTTTCAGTATTGTATCTCGATCGTATGAATATAAAGTCTTAGTGTGACTGAATGAAACCTATGGTTTGAACAAACTTTTGTTTTTCTCTCTAAATGTACAAACTTATCAAACAACTTTTTTAAAAACGTCAATGGTTTTTAAATTTAAAACACTCATCGCAAACGTTTTAGATAGAACACCCATATGCAAACCGATAGCTTTCCGAGTAAGCCAAGGGAAAATGTGTTGCGCTCGAATTGTGGAGATCTTCATAGCAAACATTTTAGATAGAACACTCGTATGCAAACCGACAGCTTTCCCAGTAAGACAAGGGAAAATGTGCTGCGCAGGATTTGTGCAGCTCTTCATCGCAAATGTTTTAGATAGAACACCCGTATGCAAAGGGAGCTATGGTCCTTCCCCAGTAAGCCAAGGGAAAATTTGCGGCACAATATTTGTGCATCTCTTCATTGCAAACAGTTCATATTATAGACGGTATGCAAAGCGAGAGCTATGGTTCCTTCACCACTAAGCCAAGAGAAAATCAGGCACGCAGGATTTCTGCATCCCTTAAATGCAAATGATTTTTTCGGATGACGTGTGTGCAACCAGGTACAGACAATTGGGTAAGATTTGCAGGTGTTATATTGGGTATATTGTCATTTGTCAAACTGGAAAGATTGACATTTGTTGATCTAGCAATATTGCCCTCTATCAACCTTGTAACACTGCCATTTGTCAAAATTTATGGCTAAAAATCACTAGCACTATCTAATTTTTGCAACTAAAATTCAGTAAGCACAGATTTCATTCATAGCTTAAGCAGTCATTCTTTATACAAATAGTTCAACTCGATAGCTGAACCGACCAAAATTTTCCCCCATTGTTGCCAACCACGTACTGAAATAGCCAGTTCCACTATATATATACTAGCTAATTTTAAGTACATTATACAGTTCAACCACATCTATAATTAGATGAAATGAACAAAATGGGCCCTAAATACTACTACTATGGAGGGGCTTTGTACTACTTCCAGCAGCCTCTCCTCTGCCGAGCGCGCTCAGCAAGAGGCAGAGGAAGAGGAGCCTACCGACGAGCTGGACAACTGGAATCCAGTGCCTACCGCTGCTGCACCTTTAGCAGCGCTCACCTTGAACATCCTCTACCGCTCCACATGACCCCTCTCGAATCGGAGGGACTCCTCGTAGATCTCCTCATTCCTCGCCTCTGCGGTGGCGTGTGCTGCGGCCATAGTGGTGATGTCACTTGAACTACGTCGGTATTTCCCCAAAGAGGAAGGGATGATGCAGCACAGCTACGGTAGGTATTTCCATCAGTTATGAAAACCAAGGTATCAATCCAGTAGGAGAACCAAGCAACACTATGTAAACGGTACCTGCACACAAAGAACAAATACTTGCAATCCGACGCTTATAAGGGGTTGGCAATCCCTTTTCGGGTAACGGCGCCAGAAATTGTAAAGTTGACGGGATAAAAATTGTGATTGATTGGATAAATAGATGTCATGGAAAACCACGACCACCTATGGGGCCATGAGCCCCTTTTGGTTTGGCGGGGGGATGGTCACGTTTCACAAAGAGGGGAGAAGCGTAACACAGCACGACAGAGATAACACAGGCAGTTTTACCCAGGTTCAGGCCGCTGCGAGGCGTAGAACCCTACTCCTTCTTTGGTGGATTGATGGTGGAGACGCGGCGCTCTTGCCCGGCAGGGTTGCCTCGGGGCGAGAGTAGCCATGCGCGTATGAAAGTGTGAGGGTCCAAATCCTCTCTACGGTTGCCATGGGCCTCCTTTTATAGATAAAGGGGTCACCACAGTAGCAAATCAGTCTTTACATACTGATTAGATAGCAAACTGTGCTATCATACTTAACTCTGCAGGCGGACAGAGCGCATTAAATGCGCCACCTAGTGTCACATCACAGTGTGCCCAGAAAGCCTTGCCGGGTTGTTTTGCCAGCTTCGCGCTTGCTTGCTTGACACGTCTCAGGACGGGTGTCATTTGGAGGTGTTTTTTGTAGGAAGTGTCTGCCATGTGGCAGGAAGCAGCCACTTAGTCACCTAGGGGCTTGACACCGCACTCACCGATGACGTGCATCGCTTCGAGGTGGTGCGGTAGAGTAGTTTGCCTCCGCAAGCCCCAGCAGGCCTACCGGGATGATCTGGAGGCTTGCTTCTAGGGTAATCCCAACCCCGTCAGGCTCGGCTACCCGACAAGGGAGGTTTTTCCCTCAGTGACATCTTGTCTCCATGGCTTGACTTGATCTTCTCGACCGGCTCTCTGATTCTTCAAAGAGCCGATCCCTTCGTGCTTGGTTTGATCTTGGGTGCTACAAACTTGTCCTTAGGCATGTGCATGGTCTAGGCAACAGACCCAGGGTTTGTTGCACCGATTGGAGCCCCCGGGCCTGGCCTGAACGTGCCGCCGAGCGTCGTCGGGGTAGGCCCTAACCAGTGCACAGGCAGGAGCATAGTGGTGGCTTGCCCTTTTGAGATCTTCTTTGCTTATTCATTGACATGAGCCGATCTCACTTTTCGGTTATCCCGCGCGTCGTGTAACACCAATTGTAGTAGGCTATATAATAGGCCACACCTTGCGGAGCGGTAATTGCCATCCCACTATTCTTTCCGCTTCAAGCGCTTCCGCCACGTGTACTGCATGCATTGCGTAGGGTTGGTGGCGGATGCGGAGGGTACAGGAATAGGTGCCATGCCAGAAAGCCAGGCGTCGTGGATTAGAGCAGAGGATCAGCCTTGATTCTTCAAGCCGTTAATGGTGAGGAGGAGCCGGATTGGTCAAATGGGGCGGCGATCTCCATGGAAAAACCTAGCCCCTTCCGTCGCCCGCCTATAAAAGGGACGCGGGGTGAGTCGCTTTCCCCCACATCCTCCTCCCCCCATTCTTACCATAGCCTCTGATTATCATGGCGAGAGGGCGGTGATCTGGTGTTGATCCAGTGGCGACAAGAACTTCTGCTCGACAGCGCCTCCCTCCTCCTTCTGACGATGCGTGGGTTGTGCCCATGGTGACAGGAGGCACAAGGGGATGTGGCCGAGGTCATCGACAGCGCCTCCCTCCTCCCCTGATGGAAGGCCACTTTGGGGACAAGCCCCTGGAGTTCATCATCAGGCTGTACAAGCCCCCGCACGACCGTCTCCATCTCCCCACCACATTTTCAAGGGCGATGAGGCTCGAGCAGCTGCGGGCGTTGAAACTGCACATAAGGGGCTGTGGGAATGGCAACATTCCAGTGGATGTAGATTTCCCCGCCCCTCATGCATGTCATGTACTTCCGTCGAGGATGGAAGACTTTTGCTCGTGCCCATAGCTTGTCGGAAGGGCACGTCCTCCATTTTAAGTTAATGGAGGACGGTTTCCTTTCCGTCAAGTTTTTTCGGAGCTCTGGTGCTCGCTTAGGGTGTTGCACGGAGAGCTCGACTGACGATGAAAACTCCTCCACGAATGATAGTGTAACGCCCCAGATGTAACTTTCCTTAATTGTAACTCTATTTGCATTCGTGTTCGTCTCATGCATCCGGTCATTTTCCCTGTTGTCCGTTTCGGAATCCGACACTCACACATGCACCCGTTGCACCCCTCATATCTTGTTTCGCGAGCGGGAGAAAAACGTTCTTAGAATGGGCCGAGATTTGTTGAGTGGCCTTGGTACATCACCAGTAGGCCGCCTGTCAAATTTCGCTCCATTTGGAGGTCGTTTGATGCCCCAACGCTTAACTAGGTAACCGTAAAAACCCCTCTCTCTTTGCAGCCCAACACCCCTCCACAACAGCCCACTAGCCCATCTAAACCCCCTCCATGCTCTCCGTGGTTGGATCACGATCGTGTGGGCGAAAAGTGCACCTCATTTGGACTCTCCTAATTCCTTCTACCTATAAAAAGGCCCCTTCTGCCCCATTTTCAGGCGAAACCCTAGTTCCACCCTCTCTCGTCGCCGCCATACGCGTCCGCGACATCCGAACATGTCCGCGACGTCCGGACATGTCCGTCGTTGCCGCCCCGACGAATTAGCATCCGCCACCTGTCCCGCACCGCCGCCAGGCCCGCCGGGGCCCGAGGCCGGCCCGCCTCGGCCCGTAGTTGGGCCGCGCCGCCCACGCCTCCCCGCCCGACTCCGCCGCCGCCCGCTCGCGGCACCGCCGCCGCCACTACAAGAAATCTGCTGATACATGACGGTTCTAATCTGTCATGGAGCGGTGAAACACTGTCATGCATGATCGTTCATGACGGACATGAAATCCGTCATCTATATCGCAGCATAATTTGACCTGGTACCATCATTGACGATCCTTGGCTGTCATGGATTTACTTCCGTCGTGCTTAATGAACAGGCTTGTTAACGGCGTTAACATGTTTGCCATGTCATCATTTGACATGGATCTGACATGGCAATCCATGTAGTAATCAGCCCATTTAAAATCTTGACCCACTAAATTTCAACTAGGTCTAGTAGTGGGGTCCCATATAGTATCAGCCCAATTAAAAATTTGGCCCATTAAATTATGGTCCATCTAAGGCCCACTAATTCACTCCAAGCGATATGTTTTGTCAAAAAATGTATCTTTATTTATTAAATAAATAATTGTTACATAAAAGCCCCGGGAAATACACATGTACAGAAAAAAAGATCAAAAGTACTTATGGACGATGTTCGGCTGAACAACACTCGCCCGATAGCTAATCCAACCGGATGCTACTGTGTAGAATTTTGGCCGGCAACTGTGGTCTGTCTAGAATGCTAAAAAAGATCGCTAAAAACTTAGAAATTACAAACATCGGACGAAACACTAAGCTACTCTCCAACTCCTCAAGCACTGGTGGCGCTCGTCATACATCAAACAGGTTCATCCCCGTTCCTTTGTGGCCATAGATCTGGCCGTACACACCAAAGTCATTAGAGGGAGAGACCATTTTCGCAACCATATCACCAAGACCAATGCTCCTGAACGTCAACTTCTCTGTATTGATGAAGACTCCATGGAACATAAACTACCTGCGTGTCGAGAAACCATAAGAATGTCTTGGAATATCAGAAAAGAATGTGATGGCAAAATCAAAAGCAACAGTGGGAGAGGGACCTGGTGGTACATGTGGCTCACAGCCTGCCGAGGTCGGTGAATATGACAAGGCGACGGAAGTGTCACCAGTGGAGACAAATGGATGGCACCAGGCTTAGTATGGCATAGCAGCCCAGATGCATGGGCCCGTTAGTAGATCTTCGCAGGCACGCAGCCCCTGGCCTCCACACAGTGCATCGAGGATGAGATCTCCCTCAAAACAAGAGAGGATGAGATCCCGCCCGTCCGATGCGGCGAAACTCCACCTCGAGCACGTCCGTACTCATTGCGCCAGGCCCATCCAGCTTTGGAACACACACGAGGGACCTGTTATCCCCTTGCAACAAGATGGCCACCATCCACAGAGGCGACGCTGCACAAAGGTCCGCCTTCAGGGCAGTCCCCGCCTAAGGGATGAGACTATTGTTGCGGCGGCAGATGGCCGTGGATGGCGACGTTGCGGTGGCCGCCAGCCTTTTTCGTGCAGTGGCGGCGACCATGGATGGGGAGAGTGGATGGCCGTGGTTGCGGCGGCAGATGGCCGTGGATGGCGACGTTGCGGTGGCCGCCAGCCTTTTTCGTGCAGTGGCGGCGACCATGGATGGGGAGAGTGGAGGATGGGGGATCTGGAAGAGGCTAACCGAGATCCACTTCCTCCAAGTGGAATAGAAGAGTGCGTCTCGTGGGTGGACGGAAGGAAACACAAGAAAGAGGGGGAGGTTTCCTTGCCGTTGGATCTCAGGGGTATAGACGGCATGGATCTGCGATCCGTGGGACGCTTAGATCAACCAATCACAGCGCAGCTTTGGCCTCACGCTGGATTGCCACTTCGGCTGCAAACCTAAGTGGGCCTCTATTGATAGTGAGGCCAGTGCAGAATTCAGTTCTTTTTATTATTCAAATAACCAAATAAGGGAACCTTGTTGAGTAACTTGGAAAAAGAATTATAATATATATCACAATAAAATTTTACTGTAAGATTCTACATGCAAGTTGTTTTCTAGGATATTCCATAAAATGAATTTCCATGTGTCCATTGAAATTAATTCCAGTTTGACCTACATATATATCAAGTAAGGTTGAAAACATTGCTGGGCCATTTCCTGTAGAAATGATATATTCTTAGTGGTTTATATTTGAGTGTAGAAAAAATTTATTGACAAACAAGGAAGCAACTAATACTTTGCCATCAAACCCAAATCGTTCCTTGTCGAAACCATGCGTTTTCATCAAAGATGTTTCGGCTTTCATGTAGTGCATGTCATAATTTTTATGAAACCTTCTCAACATTTTACTACAAACTCTGGAGGTTATATGATATGAGGGCACCATGCCCAATATTTTTCAGACTTCATTTGTATTTTCCAAAATTATGAAAACAATAAACTCCATGTTCAGGGTTAAGACGTGGCACCCTCGTGTTTCGAATTCCTTCATTTTCTGGGATTGGGCCAAAACATAGACTCAAGAACACAAATATGATTTTTCAAATAATTGGCACCAACTTTTTCATTCAATTGTATTTGAAAATTGAATTCTATTCATTAAATGCCTACAAATGCACTAATTGACTTACATAGAGAAAACTTACACTGAAAAATGCTAAATTTTTGACATGGATCATGTAATGGTGTATGCTGAGTACAGAAAAAATTCAAGGCCAACTGATGATGCAGCGGTTTCTTTGCCTCCAAACCTCACCCGTTATCTCTTTGAACCTAAATTATTTTCCGAAGATTGTCCGGTTTCTAAGCACCATACGTCACAACTTTTGTGAAAACCTCTCAAATTTTCACCACGACCTCCATGTGTCGTATGAGGGCACCATGCCAAGTTTCATGTTTTCCAGACTTCGTTACCATTTTTAGTAAGGAGAAAAACATATATAAATAACATTTGAGCTATATCAAAATGGTAAGCACCTAGTTTCGGACATGCGAGGTCGAGGGATCGAGTCTGGACTGGTAGCCTTTTTTAGTTCAACAAGAGCTAGGCCACAACATTTAACTAAGACAACCAAAAAAGCGTTCGTGCATTTGAAAAAAGAATTCAAAAATGATTTTGGAAAAATCACGTGTTTTAGAAAATTGTGGGCTTACTTTTGAAAATAAAATCATGCTTTCAAATAATTGACAACGTGTATTTCCAAAAAATTCAATGTGCTTCTAGAAAATGTTCAAATATTTTAATACATTTCTAAAAATTATTATTATTACAAACAATATTTTATATGCAAACTATTTTTCAATAATTGTGTATTTGTTTTTAAAAAATACAATGAATATACACAATAATTGTGGGTGCTTGTGGCATGAGTGAATATATGTAACTTTCAAAATTTACAGAAGTTTTTAAACAGTTTTGTTTAGCTCTTCAAGATAACTATATAATGAAATATAATAAGTACTCAAATACACAATATTTGTGTATTAGCAATTATTTTGAACTTCTCTTACATTTATTTTTCAATGGGAAAAGCCAAAAGAAAAAGAAAACGAATTTGAAAACGAATTGTAGGAAAACCAGTAGTTGATCATATAATTGGGCAAAAAATGTAGCCATTTAATAAAAACACACTGCACATGTTATCGTTTTTATAATAGTTTGTAGTTTAGAAATACAATCATGATACACAATAATTGTGCGTGCTTGTGGTCCGGAATAAAGATACATAATTACTTTTATATTTCATTTTTTTTCAAATCCTCACAAATTTACAAAGAGTTCATGTTTACCTCTTCAAGCTAAAATATAATGAAATATAAAAAATACACACCAATTTTATTTTTTAAAAAATACTTGTTCAACACTTTTTTATATATGATGAACATTTAAAAAAATACTTTGTTCAACATATTTTCAAATATTTGTTCTACATTTTTCCAAATACGTGAACATTTCCAAATACTCGTTTAACATTTTTAAGTACTTTTCAAAAATTTCATGTACCTGTTCAATATTTTTAGTACTTATTCAACATTTTTTAAATATGTGTACAAGATGTCTAATAGTTATTCAAAAAAATATTCAAATTCTTGTTCAAAATTTCTAGTGTGTTTTTTGGGAGAGTGTTTTTGCAATATATGTATTTAGAATATTTTAAAGTATAAACAAAAGTAAGAAATAAAGCAAAAAAGAAAAACATGCAAAAAAGAAAGAGGAAACAACAGCTGCTTACATGCGCACGTGGGCTGGCCCATACGCTCGCTGGCTTTAGCGAGTATATGCGACTCGCTGAACAACGAGAAATAGCGCTGCCCTACTGCTAGTTGGTTTGTTAGCTTGCACGGCTCTAACATGACATGTACCGTCCCTAAAAAATAACATGTATTATCTATGTACCTAAATATTAGTAATTTTGGTAGTAGGGAGTACATCTTAGACTCGAATCTCCTGCTACACCAAAAAAATTGAAATTATTTTCTCTCTGTCATATATTAACATGTGTGACCTATATGTATTTTCTCTGTACCTAAATATCCTGCTACACCAAAAAAATCTCCTGCTACCGTCCCTAAAAAATAACATGTATTTTCTCTGTACCTAAATATTAGTAATTTTCTCTCCTGCTACACTTATACTGTGCGCTGAAATGCCAAGGGCTGGGTTGTAGAGACTTGTGTTAATATGTGTGATTATATGTAAATAACTCCCGTGTGAGTCACAGTGTCAGTCTAGCCACAAGCAGGCAGTTATGTGTATTTTTCGAGGCAAAATTATGTGTATATACTTAAGGAAAAATGGTTAGATTCGGGAGGTTCTTTTTTTTCCTTCTAAAATTTCTTTTTAAAATTCTCATGACGTGTCTTGTGTTCCCCTTGTATAGTACATATGTCAGTCCGAATCGAACCATTTTACCTTAAGTATATGCACATAACTTACGGCCGAGATTAAGGGTTTTTTTTTATTTTTAAAATTTATTTTTATTAATGTATTCTTTTTATTTTTATTTATTTTTTATTACCACATCAGACTGACATATTGGCCATACAAGAGGAACACAAGACAAATCAGCACGAGTCATCCATGATGGTTCGGACATTATATATATTAAAAGAAAGGCTAGACCCAGCTCCTTGATTCGTGACAGTTTCTGTGACAGTTCCTTTGGGTCTGTCATAAGTGGGCTATCATTTTGGGACCTAACCTCCCCTTGCGGATCCGTGATGGTTTCTATGACGGTTCCAAGGAACGTCATCAGGAATCCGTCATGGATTAACAGGTTTCTTGTAATGCGCCGAGTTCATCGCTGCCTACCGTGCCTCTCCGCCACGCCGCACCGCGCCTCACCGCGCCGCCCGGCCGCCGCCTCCGTCGCGCCATCGCACGCCCCGCCGTCTCCACGCCACACCGGCGATTCACCGCCGTCGCCATCCCTCGCCGGAGGCATCCTCGCCGGATCCAAGGAAGGGTGGATCAGATCCACCCATCCCCGCATCCAAACGGTCTCCACGTGCCTAGATCTCTCCGTCCCAATCTGGACGCCGTTGACTTTTCCCTCGAGGTTGAATTTCTTCTAAGTCCCCGTATATCCATCTCATATGTGCTACTTCATCATGTCGTATCTCCATGCCCGTAGCTTCGATTTGTGCATATGATCTATCGAAATGATCGCCTCGTGATGCTCTTCATGTTAGTGTTATTTGCATGCATGTTACTATTCATATTGATGCCTTAATCTTTGTTGCAGAAGTGCTATATGATGTTGTCTGCTGGAATTCATCATAACTTGTTGATTTGTCATTTTCATAGCATTTTGTGTGTGCATCCTTTGAGCATCATGTCTACATGTTTTAGGAGCATCTCCATGCCATCTTTACACTGGTGCAAGCCTTGTATTTTTATGAGATTTGTGGTGACTAGCATAAGCATGCAGAGTAGGCCACATGATGTTGTTGATTTTAGGCACTTAGTAGTTTTGCAGTCTTTTCCAGTTACATTATGTTGCTATGTTGTATTGTTGCCACGAGTAGATCCATGCATATTTTGACGAACTTCAGTAAGGGTGTTTTGATGATATGGTTATGCTCATTCCTTCCATGCATCTGGTTGTAATTATAGAGTATTGTAGATTGTCATTACCATGCTCTACTTTTGCTAAATATTGTTTTTTTGAGCAAACACAGTAGGGTTAATATTGTTTTTTTGAGCAAACACAATAGGGTAAAAACCCTACTGTAACTCTATTTTCATTGATATTGGGGGTGTTATACACAGATGGATTACAACAAGGTGAGGAGCATAAAAAAAGAAAAGTTTACAAATAGTCCAACCATCTTTGCATTCCCTCCTTTAAACTAGGTCTGACTCTTTTCATGATGGTGCCAAAATGTTCCTTGAAACATGAAATACAGTAGCTCAAATCCCTTACTTTGTTATCAAAAATGATGTTGTTTCTGTGTTTCCAGATTGTCCAACAACCAGCAATTAGTCATTGTTTAAAGGGCTGAATCTGATTTCTGTTTCTGGCTTCAATAAGCATATCATTGCAGTTCAAATCAGTGTTCCATTCAAAGCCAATTGATAACCAAAAGTTTTGGCTGAAATCACATGAGAAAATGAGATGTTTCATGTATTCATTAGGCTCATCATCACATAACACACAGATGGAACTCTCAATGTAGAAGTTTTTCCTGGTGAGAAGATCTGTGGTGTTTAATCTGTCCAGGAGAAGGATCTAGAAAAAGAATTTTTGTTTAGGAAGGCAACCAGACTTCCAAATCCATTGGAAGGGCTTGGGAGCTTTCTCAGGGCATCTCAAATATTCAAAGTATACCTTCTTAGCATTGTAATGTCCAGAGGCCCATTTAAACTTCCAGATATCAGGTTCACTGTTACTCATCACACCATTAATGAGGGCCATGAGCTTTGTGCTTTGTTGGACAGCCACAGAAGACATAGGTAGGTGGAACATGCTATATAAGTCATTCTCACTTTCAATGCAATCCTTCTGGAGTGAGATGTCTTTGTTTATGGCATAGGAGTATAGGTGTGAGAAACTGTCTTTCATTGGGTTGTCATTCCATTTGTCCTGCCATAAAGAAACGGTGTCACCATTACCAGCAATACAAGTTGTGAGGTTTTTGTATTTGTCAAGAATAGAGCAGCAATCTCTCTACCAGAATGAGCCAATCCTAATTGAGAAGTGTGGTAGTTCACCATTTCCATAGTACTTTCTCCAAATAAGTTGCACCCATGGGATATCCATTTTATTGAAGAACTTGTGTAAGAATTTGGTCAATAGTGCTTTGTTGTGTGCTCTAAGATCTAGAACACCAAGGCCACCAGCATCCTTGGGTAAGCAAACTTGTTCCCATTTGACAAGGCATTTGCCAAATGTATTGATGTCCTTACCATACCAAAGAAAACTTTTGCTAGATTTTTCAAAATGATCCAAGATGGTGAAGGGCACCCTGATACAACACATGGCAAATATAGGTAGTGCAGTGATAATAGCCTTGAGGTGAGTGAGCCTACCTGAATATGACATCATTGTTGCAATCCCAGATAAACTTTTATCTAATCTAGAAAACATTGGCATGAACTCCTCAACTCTTGGTCTGGTGGACCCCATTGGCAGTCCCAGGTAAGTGAAAGGCATACTTTCTTTTTTACAGCCCAAAATACTAGCAAGTTGAGTGGCTTTTTCATCAGAGATGTTAATGGGTACAAGATAAGATTTGTTGAAATTCACCTGAAGTCCAGTGAAATCTGAAAATATCTTTAAAGTCTCCACAACATGTGAAATATGATGAGGCACAACTGGCATAATAATTAAGGTGTCATTATCATATTGGACAATAGGGTATGACATGGAAGCAGGTTGCTCAATGGAAGCATTGATGTGGCCATTATGCCAAGCTTGGTTAATCAGGATCTGTAGCAATTCAGCAGCAATAACAAATAAAAGAGGGGAGAGAGGGTCCCCTTGTCTTACTCCACATTTGCATTTGATTTTCATCCCTGGGACACCATTTAAAATTACAGAAGCAGAGGCAGTCTATAGGATGTTATTGATCCATCTAATCCATTTGTCTCCAAATCCCAGGTGCTTGAGCATGAAAAGAATGGCCCCATAGTTGATTTTGTCAAATGCTTTCTCAAAGTACACTTTCAAAATGACAATTTCTTTCTTAGACTTGTGGCACATATGGATGTACTCAAAAGACCATGCTAGACAACCTTGAATGTTCCTGGTTTTGATTAAACCATATTGATTCTTGCTTATCACAGGAATGATGCATTTTTGGACTTTGTTTGCAAGAAGGTCAGTAAGGATTTTGATAAGCATACTTACCAAGGAGATGGGCCTGAAGTCAATGGGAGTTTCTGGGTTTTCTTTCTTAGGGATCGGGGCAATATAAGCAGTATTAATTGGAGCAAGATCCACACTCTCTGATTGGAAATCCTGAAGAAATTTATAGATACTCTCTTTAATAATATGCCAGCATTTCTTCATGAAAATGCCACTAAAACCATTAGGTCCAGGGCATTTGTCATTAGGCAAAGAATTGATGACATCATCCACTTCTTTCTTACAGAAAGGTTGTTCCAACTCCTCTTAATTAATTGATACGGATAGGTGATCAATGTTGAAGTTCATCTGGGATGTGCCAGCAGTGCCAATCCTGTTTTTGAATGAGTTCCACAAAATAGCTGCTTTCTGCTCATGATCATTAACAATCAGGTTATCAGTATTGAGTAGGAAAGTAATATAATTACTTCTGAAAACATGTGTGGCAATAGCATGGAAAAATTTGGGGTTTTCATCACCCAGCTGTGCCCATCTAATATTGGCTCTAATTCTCCAATATTTTCTTTTGGCCTCAAGAAGTTTATTAGTGTGTTTGATCAATAACTTCCTGATGTTCTTATCATGTTGAAAAAGATCTCTTTGATCTTCAATACCATCTAGGAGCTTAACATAGAAGCAGCAGTTTTCAATGGTTTTATTGAGCTGTGAGAGCTGCTTGCTCCAGATCTTCAGTCCTTTTCTAATGGATTTAAACCTAGCCACCAAATTCTTTGCTGAGTCAGCATAGCAAATGCAATTACTCCAACAGTTAGAGACAGTGTCAATCAAACCTTCAAAGTCCAACCAAAATCCCTCAAACCTGAATATGTGGCACTTGGGGATAATGCTGTCAATCTGAATATTTATGGGGACATGATCAGAGGAGAGTTGGGCCATGGGGGTTGCAAGAGTGTTTGGGAACTTGCTGGTCCAGTCAGCACTGGTGAAAATCCAATCAAGCTTTTCCAGGAGAGGAGTATCCTGCATATTACTCCAGGTGAACTGCCTGCCTTTCCGTGGGATCTCAACTAGATCAAGATTGATAATGATATTGTTGAAATGCATCATGTCATTGTGGTCACCTCTTCCTCTATTCCTATTCTCAGGCTGTGACGCCCGGATAATTAAACTACAGTAAACCCTCGTTAATGGTGCCATGTCATCACTTTACTATTACTAATCTGCGGTTGATAGAAATCACAATCCAAATTCAAGTTCAAACTAAAGTGCAAAATTCAAATTTCTCAAACATGCAAAATAAAATGTTCAAAGTGT
The DNA here is from genome assembly GCF_003073215.2 of Triticum urartu. Classification (NCBI taxonomy): domain Eukaryota; kingdom Viridiplantae; phylum Streptophyta; class Magnoliopsida; order Poales; family Poaceae; genus Triticum; species Triticum urartu. Next base: position 354,164,157 of record NC_053027.1, on the reverse strand, counting down.
TGCAAATATTCCATAATTATTTATGGTGGTGAGCCAACATTTTTTTAAAGTCTTTAATTGCTCCTAAGTATATATATATCAGTGGCTAAAAATAATAATTAAATGCCTTTTATAAATTATAAAATATTAAACTAAATTTTTTAGGTGTCAAGCTTTTTGTGGCAGTGCTCAATGTTTCCTAGTATTTGTTTTGTCCAACTCCACATTTTTTGCAAAGTCATTTGGTGGCTTATTTAAATGCAAATGGAGGCTGTTAAAAGAAAACAGAATAATAAAAAGAAAACTGAGAAGAAGAAAAGGAAGAGAGAGCACGTGCCCCCACTGGAGCTCATCCAAGTCAGCCCACCTAACCCCCGGTTGTCTTCTCCTGTTCACGACCGTGCCCGAACAGGATCGCGTCCCCGTCGAACCACCTCGCCGGCCATGCCATGGGAGGATAAGGCCTCCACCGAGGCGCCCCTCCCCCCAGATATCTTCTTCACACTCGCCTCACTCCTCCTCGGCGCCCTCCCTCCCAGATCCATCTTCTCTCTCTCCCTCGTCATCCTCTCGGCTCACCCGAGCGCCTACGTCGCCGTCGTTGGCCACCACCGCGGCGACCGTCTCCCACGTGCCTCTCCAACCTGTCCGTCTGCACCAACGTCGTCGACTGCGTCCTCCCCGTCCACAAGATCGAGCTCGGACCCCCTCGACCATCGGGATCGGGTTCTTCCCCGCACCTACGGCCGCCGACGAGCTCCGTCCGCTGCGACCGTCCTGCTACTACTAATTCGTCGCCGGCCTTTCGTGTGCCACACCGTGAGCCTCTACTCCTTCTCCTCCTCTTCCCCGTTGGATTCGGTCCATTAGCGCATCTTCCGCTCGTTGCCGTAGCCTACGGCCGCTAGCACGACTCCCTCGCCCGTGCTCCGTTGGCCTCTGGCCATGACCGGCTGCACCCGACCGCGTCCCCGTGCGTGCTCGCCCGCGCGTGGCGGTGCCTCCGCCAAGCCCACTGTCCTGCTGTCGCTGCTCATCGTCGGTCGGCGTTGCGGACGCCATGGCCGGAGCTCCGCTCCCGCACGCGGTCATGCGCCCCTGCCGTGGTCCTCACACGCACGCGAACCCCATGCATCGCCGCTCCCTGCGTTGCCGCCCACCGCGCCCTGTCTCTGCTCGCGCCCGCCGTGGCCACGTCCTTGGACTGCACCCTGTAGCCGCCCCACGCCTACTTCGCGCGCGCCTAGCCGCGCCTGACCGCGCCGGCTGCTACCCTCGCCGCGCCTTGCCTCCACCCCACCCGTGCTCGCCTGCTACTGCTTGCTAGTTGCTACCATGGCACTGCTGCTGCATCTACTACTACCGCTGCTAACTGTACTCTGTACTGCTAGCTACTGAAGATGCTACTAGCTAGCTTTTCTCTTTTTACAATGACTAACCCTCTATACAGCCCGTAAGCAAAGTCTAAACAGTTATTAACATTAGTAAAAATAATATGAGTAGAAACTATACATGACAAACTTCATTTTATCCCATTGGAACAAATCCATTTGATGCATGGAATAAATCCTACGAAAATTACAAAATGCTATCTTTTGTTAACAGAAAACAGATTTGTGTGTTGCGTGCTGCGTGTGGTGTGTGTGTTGCGTGTGTGGCCGGCTGGGCCATTGTCCAGTACGGCCGGGCCCTTGTTTAATTAGGACTAGATTAGTTAGTGTTAAATTAGTGCTAATTTACTTTAATAGCAAATGACATGTGGACCACCCTGTTGGTTATCTCTAATTAATTGACTTAATAGACACAATGTCCATGACAAGTAGGACCCACTAGCACTGTTCACACATTGACCAAGGTCAACTTTGACTGTTGACCTGTTGGCTGGGCTTTGACCGGCCCCACATGTCATTGACTGTGTCTGGCCCGGTCAGGGTATAAAAAAATCAACATTATTTAAATTCGAAATAAATAATTAAAACAATTTCAGTATATTAATAAAACTTTGAAAAATCATATAAATTAAACCGTAAGTCAGATGAAAATGTTTTCTACATGAAAGTTGCTCAGAAAAATCCAACGAATCCGGATTCGCAGCCCGTTCGTCCGCCACGCATCCCTAGCATAGCAAACACGCAACTTTCCCCCCTCCGGTTCGTCTGTCCGAAAATGCGAAACACCGGGGATACTTTCCCGGATGTTCCTCCCCTTCACCGGTACCACCTCATACTGTGTTAGGGCACACCTAGCATCACGCTTTGTCATGTCATGCATCGTCATGCATTTGTTTGCATTATATTTATTGTTTCTTCCCCCTCTTCTCTCGCTAGACATCGAGACCGACGCCACTGCTACCCAGTACGACTACGGTGTTGACGACCCCTCTCTCTTGCCAGAGCAACTAGGCAAGCCCCCCCGCTTGATCACCAGATATCGCCTACTCTCCTCTATACTGCTTGCATTAGAGTAGTGTAGTATGTTACTGCTTTTCGTTAATCCAATTCTCATGCATAGCCTGTCATTGTTGCTACAATTGTTGATACCTTACCTGCAATCCTAAACGCTTAGTATAGGATGCTAGATTATCATCAGTGGCCCTACACTCTTGTCCGTCTGCCATGCTATACTACTGGGCCGTGATCACTTCGGGAGGTGATCATGGGCATATACTATATACTTTACATTGTTACATTACCGGTGATAGGTTTGGAGATGGGGGCTGAAGGGGCAGGTGGCTCCATCCAGGTAGTGGTGGGCCTGAGTTCCCGACGGCCCCGGGCTGTTACTTTGAGGCGGAGCGACAGGGCAGGTTGAGACCACCTAGGAGAGAGGTGGGCCTGGCCCTGGTCGGCGTTCGCGGATACATAACACGCTTAACGAGATCTTGGTATTTGATCTGAGTCTGGCTACTGGCCTATACGCACTAACCATCTACGCGGGGACAGTTATGGGCACTCGACATCGTGGTATCAGCCGAAGCCTTCGTGACGTCAGCGACTGAGTGGCGCGCGTCGGATTGGACCGTAAGCCTGCTCTTGTATTAAGGGGGCTAGTTCTGCTTCCGGCCGCGTACGCAACGTGCAGGTGTGCAATGGGCGATGGGCCCAGACCCCAGCGCCATAGGATTTAGATCGGTGTGCTGACCTCTCTGTTGTGCCAAGGTAGGGCTGCGACGTGTTGATCTTCCGAGGCCGGGCATGACCCAGGAAAGTGTGTTCGGCCAAATGGGATCGAGCGTGTTGGGATATGTGGTGCACCCCTGCAGGGAAGTTAATCTATTCGAATAACCGTGATCTTCGGTAACAGGACGACTTGGAGTTGTACCTTGACCTTATGACAACTAGAACCGGATACTTAATAAAACACACCCTTCCAAGTGCCAGATACAACCGGTGATCGCTCTCTCACAGGGCGACGAGGGGAGGATCATCGGTTAGGATTATGCTATACAATGCTACTTGATGCTACTTGGTGAACCTACCATCTACTCTCTCCTACATGCTGCAAGATGGAGGTGGCCAGAAGCGTAGTCTTCGACAGGATTAGTTATCCCCCTCTTATTCTGGCATTCTGCAGTTCAGTCCACATATGATACCCTTATTCCATTTGATACCCATGCATATGTAGTGTAGCTCCTTGCTTGCGAGTACTTTGGATGAGTACTCACGGTTGCTTTCTCCCCCTTTTCCCCTTTTCCTTTTTTTCTGGTTGTCGCAACCAGATGCTGGAGTCCAGGAGCCAGACGCCACCGTTGATGGCGACTACTACTACTCGGGAGGTGCCTACTACTACGTGCAGCCCGCTGACGGCGACCAGGAGTAGTTTAGGAGGATCCCAGGCAGGAGGCATGTGCCTCTTTCGATCTGTATCCCAGTTTGTGTTAGCCTTCTTAAGGCAAACTTGTTTAACTTATGTCTGTACTCAGATATTGTTGCTTCCGCTGACTCGTCTATGATCGAGCTCTTGTATTCGAGCCTTCGAGGCCCCTGGCTTGTAATATGATGCTTGTATGACTTATTTTATTTGTAGAGTTGTGTTGTGATATCTTTCCGTGAGTCCCTGATCTTGATCGTACACGTTTGCGTGTATGATTAGTGTAGGGTCAAATCGGGGGCGTCACAAGTTGGTATCAGAGCCGACTGCCTGTAGGAATCCCCCTTCCACACTCCTTAGCCAAAGTCGAGTCTAGTCATTACAAAACTTTTACTAACATGGCTGTGTGTCTTACGGGCCCACGTCGCCATTGGGTGGTATTAGGATCCTTTATTTCTCGTCTATGCTCTGGGACTCTAATCTCTCTTCTATTTGGGTTAAATGATTTTACGAACTCTGACTCTAGGTTCTCGTAATTACTTCCTCCCGGAGAGCCCCTCACTCCAGATGATTGCATGGTGCGCCGAAGGATTCCGAAGATACTCTCCGATGTTATCCCGGGAACTGTTGCTCATTGCATTTGCAATTCCCTTCCACCGTCACCCCCTATAGATAACTACATGCACTTGCCATTCTTACACTAGTCCCCAGTTGCTCTTGTTAGTACAAGATACCCCGAAATACTCGTCGTTGTTCCTAGAATCCTTGTGCCTGCTTCCTTGCAGTTCCTTGTCACCTAAATACACCTACAACTTAATCCTCACACATACCGAGGATTTGTTTCTCCCCAGTTGTTCTTGTGTTCCACAAAGGACTTCGAAATACTATTTGGTCTTTCGAAAATCCTCAACAGCTTGTTTTTCTTGGAATTCTTGCATACTTGCATTCCGGTTAATTCCATTTGTCTAGCTATTTACTTAAAAAAACCTTTGTGATTGTCATTCTGATCCTCTTGATTCAACATGTGTGTGAATGCACACAATCATCAGTTGTTCCCTGGAATTTATCATTCTGATTCAGACGTCATTCCGGACATGAGTTGGATATCGACCAATCAAATTGCCATCGATTGTACCCCTAAGACTATTCAGCTTATCCATCCCTAATTAGAGCATTGCTTCTGATCCCTTATCTTGGAATTCATAATTCCTTTGCATTGGAGATTTGAGTTAGTCAGTTGTTTCCATAAACTGATCTCCTTGCGTTCCTTCTTCCTCTGGTTGAGTACCGATGCTCACATCAGACCCCTTGTGGACCACCAGATCCTTTGTTGGATTTTATCCGACATCGTCCTTCATATTCTATAAGCTTGTGAGCATTTCCTCGGCTACACAATGCCTTTGGTAAATTGTATCCTCTGCTTTCTCCAGCATGCTCTACTATTGAGCTTGTGTTATTTATTCCTGAAATTGTGGTTTGTGCTCCTAAGATGCCTCGATGGGTTGAACCTATGCCTCCCATATTATGTGTGAACTCGAAAGTTTTCACGAGTCATACTCGTCTGGTATTTTGCCAGATAATTCAACACTACAACTTCTTCGAAAAAGAGAAGTGAATGAAAGGTTATACATTGGAGAAGTGGGAGTCGACCTTGAACCCTGTGTTCATGCCCATGGGCACGATGTATACCTTATCACGGAAGCTTCTTTTAAAATAATTATTCCCTTATTATAAGTTCACCTTGTATCTGTGGACGTGGTTCCGACCATGTTCTCCTTTCAATACCATTACTCGTGCAGGTTTAAGCATTCGTCTTCTGCAGAGCAATATCCCAATCCAACCTCCACTTTGGTCTTTCGTCGAGTATTACCCCATGGTATCTCGAGATATCAGGGGACATCATAACTTCTTATGGGTTCTTCATCAACTATTATTACTCACCGGATCCAATTGTTCCTAGGTTCTGGGTTGTCGTCAATCGAGAACATCGAATAGTGAATCGAGTCCGCACTCCGATTCAATAACCCTAAATAATTTCCATTGCTTACGAGTTTAAATAATCCTTCAAGTCATTCCTAGCTTGATCGGCTATATCCTTATCGTGATGCTCTTAACTGTGCTACCCGGTCCTTCTTCCCGGAGCACAAATTTCGACGGTGAGCTAATCTTACAATCGATCTCCCTTGTCATATCGTTTGTCCTTGAACAGCAAGCTTGATTTCGAGTTTGTGTAGTACCCATGGTTCCATTAACTTTTTGCTTCATCATTCCGTTGACTTGATCTCATCGCCGATCAGTTATATCTTCTCGAAACCTCTCGACAAATGTGTCGTGATCATCATCAACATTCTAAGGTCTTCCAAAATATCTATCGAATTCTTGGTGAAAAATAGCTTACTTTGCCCTCGATGAATTGGGTTATCATCGACAACATTATTGCATTCCCTCCAACACAAAACTTGTTCCTGTTTTGTGTTATACCTTGAGTTCCTGGCTATCCAACATTTGTTCTTCTTTACCTTGGAGTATTACCATCTTTTATACCCAGGATGTCGTGCTTAGCACACCCGGCCGGAGGCCCTATTGGTTATAGATTCCTTTTCAGCAAGGTTATCCATTCTTCCATGAGGAAATTATAAGACTTATTCTACAAGTTATTCCTGATGGATCCTTTGTGTTTCCAAAGTTTGACCTTTGCCTGAAGACCATGTCAATGCTATCTCGAAGCATATATATTTTACTCCAATTATCAACAAGAACATTTAAAGCCTAATGTTAAATGTTTCCTGCTCAATTATCCAAACACCGCTGTATGGGTAAAGTCATGAAATTTCTCTCTCCTTACCTAAAGAGTTTTCTACATTATATCCTGTCAAGGATATCATGCTCTGCTTGTCCTTGGGAAGGATATACCCTTGAAATATGTGTTTAAACACATTTTCCTTTCCATTGTTCTGTTAATCTGATGCTCACATTTCCTTTACATTGGTTTGTTTAACCTTTCCGGTGATCTATATGATCTAAGCAGCAATATTCTTCTGCTTATGTAAACACCTAGGTGCACAATCGTGTCGGTAAGACCCTGTTACTATTGTTGATGACATTCAGGTAACCATCGATGGACGAGAACTTTGTCTATTGGTCCGCCTCGAATTAACGAGCAGGAAAATGGTTCTCTTCGTCCCTCGCCCTTGGTACCAACGTTGTTGCCAACATAACCGACAGACTCTTCTCTGGCATGCCTGGCTATCATGATGCCTTGCTATCATGACCGTGTAAGATGACACTGCCCTCTTACTTTAACAACATGGTGGGCCCATAACCCACATTGCCACAGGATCAAAATCTGACTCTCCTGTACACCCTGTTTCCAAAGTTAATTCTCGCGCTTGGCTTCGTATGCAATTCACGAGCCCCATTCCTAGTGATCTATTCTGATATCGGCCACAATAATTATTCCGTTGCTTTGGAACCCCTTTCACCTTCTGTCTAGGCATTGAACGATTGCCTGGCTGCTTGAAACTTCTTATTGTACCTTCCAACTTTACTCTCGGTGTGTTTTATTTGTTCAACTCGAGAGGTACTCATATGCTCATTCATGGGTTAATCCCAGATTATTACCCTTATAGCATTCTGTCGTTGCCGATCTGCCCCGTTACCTATTCGTAAATACGATGAAGATCCCGAAGAAAGGATGCTGACTTCATCATGATGACTTGAAGCAGAGAAATGGAGACATAAACGTAAAGGATCAACTACTTCGGGAAGTGCAACAAAGACCGAGAAGACCCATTAGAATTTCGCAACCTAGTCTTTCCCCCGTACTCCCCTCCTAAATCTCGGGACGAGATTTCTTGTAGTGGAGGAGAATTGTGACGCCCGGATAATTAAACTACATTAAACCCTCGTTAATGGTGCCATGTCATCACTTTACTGTTACTAATCCGCGGTTGATAGAAATCGCAATCCAAATTCAAGTTCAAACTAAAGTGCAAAATTCAAATTTCTCAAACATGCAAAATAAAATGTTCAAAGTGTTGCAAATATTCCATAATTATTTATGGTGGTGAGACAACATTTTTTTAAAGTCTTTAATTGCTCCTAAGTATATATATATCAGTTTCTAAAAATAATAATTAAATGCCTTTTACAAATTATAAAATATTAAACTAAATTTTTTAGGTGTCAAGATTTTTGTGGCAGTGCTCAATGTTTCCTAGTATTTGTTTTGTCCAACTCCACATTTTTTTGCAAAGTCATTTGGTGGCTTATTTAAATGCAAATGGAGGCTGTTAAAAGAAAACAGAATAATAAAAAGAAAACTGAGAAGAAGAAAAGGAAGAGAGAGCACGTGCCCCCACTGGAGCTCACCCAAGTCAGCCCACCTAACCCCCGGTCGTCTTCTCCTGTTCACGACCGTGCCCGAACAGCATCGCGTCCCCGTCGAACCACCTCGCCGGCCATGCCATGGGAGGATAAGGCCTCCACCGAGGCGCCCCTCCCCGCAGATATCTTCTTCACACTCGCCTCACTCCTCCTTGGCGCCCTCCCTCCCAGATCCATCTTCTCTCTCTCCCTCGTCGTCGTCTCCGCTCATCCGAGCGCTTACGTCGCCGTCGTTGGCCACCACCGCGGCGACCATCTCCCCCGTGCCTCTCCAACCTGTCCGTCTGCGTCCTCCCCGTCCACAAGATCGAGCTCGGACCCCCTCGACCATCGGGATCGGGTTCTTCCCCGCACCTACGGCCGCCGACGAGCTCTGTCTGCTGCGACCGTCCTGCTACTACTAATTCGTCGCCGGCCTTTCGTGTGCCACACCGTGAGCCTCTACTCCTTCTCCTCCTCTTCCTCGTTGGATTCGGTCCATTAGCGCATCTTCCGCTCGTTGCCGTAGCCTATGGCCGCTAGCACGACTCCCTCGCCCGTGCTTCGTTGGCCTCTGGCCATGACCGGCTGCACCCGACCGCGTCCCCGTGCGTGCTCGCCCGCGCGTGGCGGTGCCTCCGCCGAGCCCATCGTCCTGCTGCCGCTGCTCATCGCCGGCCGGCGTTGCGGACGCCATGGCCGGAGCTCCGCTCCCGCGCGCGGTCATGCGCCCCTGCCGTGGTCCTCACACGCACGCGAACCCCATGCATCGCCGCTCCCTGCGTTGCCGCCCACCGCGCCCTGTCTCTGCTCGCGCCCGCCGTGGCCACGTCCTTGGACTGCACCCTGTGGCCGCCCCACGCCTACTTCGCGCGCGCCTGGCCGCGCCTGACCGCGCCGGCTGCTACCCTCGCTGCGCCTTGCCTCCACCCCACCCGTGCTCGCCTGCTACTGCTTGCTAGTTGCTACCATGGCACTGCTGCTGCATCTACTACTACCGCTGCTAACTGTACTCTGTACTGCTAGCTACTGAAGATGCTACTAGCTAGCTTTTCTCTTTTTACAATGACTAACCCTCTATACAGCCCGTAAGCAAAGTCTAAACGGTTATTAACATTAGTAAAAATAATATGAGTAGAAACTATACATGACAAACTTCATTTTATCCCATTGGAACAAATCCATTTGATGCATGGAATAAATCCTACGAAAATTACAAAATGCTATCTTTTGTTAACAGAAAACAGATTTGTGTGTTGCGTGCTGTGTGTGTGTGTGTTGCGTGTGTGGCCGGCTGGGCCATTGTCCAGTACGGCCGGGCCCCTTGTTTAATTAGGACTAGATTAGTTAGTGTTAAATTAGTGCTAATTTACTTTAATAGCAAATGACATGTGGACCACCCTGTTGGTTATCTCTAATTAATTGACTTAATAGACACAATGTCCATGACAAGTAGGACCCACTAGCACTGTTCACACATTGACCAAGGTCAACTTTGACTGTTGACCTGTTGGCTGGGCTTTGACTGGCCCCACATGTCATTGACTGTGGCTGGCCCGGTCAGGGTATAAAAAAATCAACATTATTTAAATTCGAAATAAATAATTAAAACAATTTCAGTATATTAATAAAACTTTGAAAAATCATATAAATTAACGATTAAGTCAGATGAAAATGTTTTCTACATGAAAGTTGCTCAGAAAAATCCAACGAATCCGGATACGCAGCCCGTTCGTCCGCCACGCATCCCTAGCATAGCAAACGCAACTTTCCCCCTCCGGTTCGTCTGTCCGAAAACGCGAAACACCGGGGATACTTTCCCGGATGTTCCTCCCCTTCACCGGTACCACCTCATACCGCGTTAGGGCACACCTAGCATCACGCTTTGTCATGTCATGCATCGTCATGCATTTGTTTGCATTATATTTATTGTTTCTTCCCCCTCTTCTCTCGCTAGACACCGAGACCGACGCCGCTGCTACCCAGTACGACTACGGTGTTGACGACCCCTCTCTCTTGCCAGAGCAACCAGGCAAGCCCCCCCTTGATCACCAGATATCGCCTACTCTCCTCTATACTGCTTGCATTAGAGTAGTGTAGCATGTTACTGCTTTCCGTTAATCCTATTCTCATGCATAGCCTGTCATTGTTGCTACAACTGTTGATACCTTACCTGCAATCCTAAATGCTTAGTATAGGATGCTAGATTATCATCAGTGGCCCTACACTCTTGTCCGTCTGCCATGCTATACTACTGGGCCGTGATCACTTCGGGAGGTGATCACGGGCATATACTATATACTTTACACTGTTACATTACCGGTGATACTGTTCTGGAGATGGGGGCTGAAGGGGCAGGTGGCTCCATCCAGGTAGTGGTGGGCCTGAGTTCCCGACGGCCCCCGACTGTTACTTTGAGGCGGAGCGACAGGGCAGGTTGAGACCACCTAGGAAGGATGGGCCTGGCCCTGGTCGGCTGTTCGCGGATACATAACACGCTTAACGAGATCTTGGTATTTGATCTGAGTCTGGCTACTGGCCTATACGCACTAACCATCTACGCGGGGACAGTTATGGGCACTCGACGTCGTGGTATCAGCCGAAGCCTTCGTGACGTCAGCGAATGAGTGGCGCGCGCCAGATTGGACCGTAAGCCTGCTCTTGTATTAAGGGGGCTAGTTCTGCTTCCGGCAGCGTATGCAACGTGCAGGTGTTGCAATGGGCGATGGGCCCAGACCCCTGCGCCATAGGATTTAGACCGGCGTGCTGACCTCTCTGTTGTGCCTAGGTAGGGCTGCGATGTGTTGATCTTCCGAGGCCGGGCATGACCCAGGAAAGTGTGTCCGGCCAAATGGGATCGAGCGTGTTGGGATATGTGGTGCACCCCTGCAGGGAAGTTAATCTATTCGAATAGCCGTGATCTTCGGTAACAGGACGACTTGGAGTTGTACCTTGACCTTATGACAACTAGAACCGGATACTTAATAAAACACACCGTTCCAAGTGCCAGATATAACCGGTGATCGCTCTCTCACAGGGCGACGAGGGAAGGATCATCGGTTAGGATTATGCTATACGATGCTACTTGATGCTACTTGGTGAACTTACCATCTACTCTCTCCTACATGCTGCAAGATGGAGGTGGCCAGAAGCGTAGTCTTCGACAGGATTAGTTATCCCCCTCTTATTCTGGCATTCTGTAGTTCAGTCCACATATGATACCCTTATTCCATTTGATACCCATGCATATGTAGTGTAGCTCCTTGCTTGCGAGTACTTTGGATGAGTACTCACGGTTGCTTTCTCCCCCTTTTCCCCTTTTCCTTTCTTTCTGGTTGTCGCAACTAGATGCTGGAGTCCAGGAGCCAGACGCCACCGTTGATGACGACTACTACTACTCGGGAGGTGCCTACTACTACGTGCAGCCCGCTGACGGCGACCAGGAGTAGTTTAGGAGGATCCCAGGCAGGAGGCCTGCGCCTCTTTCGATCTGTATCCCAGTTTGTGTTAGCCTTCTTAAGGCAAACTTGTTTAACTTATGTGTGTACTCAGATATTGTTGCTTCCGCTGACTCGTCTATGATCGAGCTCTTGTATTCGAGCCTTCGAGGCCCCTGGCTTGTAATATGATGCTTGTATGACTTATTTTATTTGTAGAGTTGTGTTGTGATATCTTCCCGTGAGTCCCTGATCTTGATCGTACACGTTTGCGTGTATGATTAGTGTACGGTCAAATCGGGGGCGTCACACAGGCCCTCTGATATAATTAAAATCTCCAAGAATGAGCCACAACTGCATAGGTTGGATATTAACATTGAGTAGCCAATTAGAAAATTCAGTTTTGCCATCCACAGAGTTTGGCCCATAAACATTAGTTATTAAGTAAACAACATTATCCAGTTTTAATGTGAGCTCCACAGTAATCTGAAAAAAAAATCTTTGGATATTTCTCTGCCTTTGAAAAGATTACCATTCCAGATGGTAATCAGACCACCTGAATTACCAGCAGAGGGCATGAAACTGTATTGGTTGAACCTTTTAGAAAAGAAATTCCTAATATATGCCAGGTCAAATTGTTCTCTTAATTTCTTGGAAAGTCATAACACAACATGAGCTTTCATCAATTTTCAGCCCAATATCATCCCATCTATCATTTGAGTTAATACCTCTGACATTCCAATTTAGAATATTCCAGCTTCTACTCATTATGCATGTGTAGAAGATCATAAGACATGGCATGGATAGCATGACATGGGGGGATTACTTCTTTTGTTATCTTCATTGGGAGGTAAGTACACATATGAGGTGGCATATAAATCAACAGGTAGGTGAAGCAAGAAACAACATAATAGCAGGCATAACTGGCATTACAGATCACATAAGATGGTCTATCTGAAGAGGTACATAACCACATGCCAAAGTACTTATTACAGCCCAAAATAAGAAAAGGTGCACACAGGCACATAACATAGTAGATCATAAAGTAGGAAGTTTGATGATAACAGGAATTAAACCAAAGAAGACAGGAGTTGGGGGAGTTGTCAAAACCCCATAGCAGAGCAGGCCTACTAATCATCAGAACTATCATAGTTCAGGGCTGAGGATGACACTTCATGAGGTGCCATCTTGCAAGGACCTGTCCCAATAGCCTGGATAGTTTCCAATGGTAGCACAGGAGGTGGAGGAGCATTTTTGTCCACCACAACAGCCTCAAATCTTGACCCAAGATTGATAGCAGCCTCTGATTTTTTTCCCTTTTTCTCAGGTTCTTTGATCTGCTTGATTGCCTGCATGTTGGAGGTGCCAGCCTTGCCTATTGCAGCTACAGCATCATATTTGTCTTTGAAGCCCATCTTGATTTGTGTAATTCTATTGCTCCTTCTGCAAAAGGCCTCATCAACAATTGCTTTCTTCTTTCTCTTGTTGCTCCCAGATGGTTTGCAAACCTCAGCAAATGCCTCTTCAGTAATCTCAGTGAGAATAGCAGAGCTGACAGGTGCAGGCTGGTCTTGGACAGTCATTATTTGCAGATAACACTTCTTGCTGAAACACTGAGTGCCTTCAGCATCGACAATGTTACATTTGGCATTGAGAATTTTAGAGCCACCCAGTTTGGGCAAGATGTCATGGGCATTGGACATAGTGTTGCCAATGAGGTCCTGAAGAACAGAGATGTTGTCAGACATATAGTTGTTTGGTTCAACATTCCAAGTAAAATGTGCATCCTCATAGTCCATGGACATATTAGTAGGAACAAAAGCTGGACTGTTGGCTTGGATATCCTGTGGGCCATCATCAGCCAAATGAATGAAGTCCATCTGATCCTCCTGCACCTCATCATTGAGTGTCTGTGCTGCAGAATCAACCTGCATAGGAGTGAGCACGACAGTAGTGGGAGACACCTCATACAGTCATTGTTGACTTTGCCAATAGTAGCATGTGCGTGAACATCCTCATAAGGAGCTCCAAGATGCTCATTGTGTGGGTTGATAACAATCTGCTCCATGGGGATGTTACCAAGTACTTTATCGTGCCAAAAACCCTCCTGAACATGCAGGAGAGGATGTGGATTTTCTCCATCGGGGGGTAGAAGATCCTCATCACCACCAAGTTGGCAGGTAAAGTGTCCATGAATCACGAGACATTGTATATGTGGGACAAGTCCATGAATCTCCATACCCAACATCGTCCAGATTGCGCAGAACAACAATGCTGACAAGTAAAGTGTCCACATTCATAACTCTGACCTTAACAATAATCCTAGTTTTGTCTCTCGGGTCCTTATTCCAGATCAGAAATCTACCGTATTGGGAGACTGTGCGGCTAACAACTCCTACATCCCAGCATTCCAGCAGGTAGTTCATCAACATGAGCCAAACATCATGGGTAAAACTGATGCTACGGTAGTTCAAACTCCTATCATGCTTGGTGATGCGAAGAACAGAGTCCCCAATCTCACAGGGACTATTACTTATAGCAAAATCTCTCAAACAGGCAGTTGTAAATTGGATCAGAGCAGTACCCATACCACATCTGGAGGTGTAGTTGATCCTCCATCCCTTGGCTTCAAGGTACTCGAAGATCATTGCATTGGCGGCAGGGAAATCTTCAGGGGGACAGTAGGAACCAAAGTAGAGATTGCCCACTCATCGCAGACCATAGGGAGCTCACCATCGAGGACGACGTAGCCTCGCTGCGCCCGTTCAGGGCCCGGAGCAATGATCGTGGTGCCTTCGGGGAGGTGAGCGTATGGGTCGCATGGGTAGCAGGCCATGGCGTTGGAGGTGGCGATGATGGTGACTGGTGGAGCATGGAGGCTAGGCAGGGGTGTAGAATGCGAGGAGGTAGGGTGGGTCTCTTGGGATTTATTGCGCTCAACACGTGCAGACTTTTTTATCCGATATATCAGCGTGTGGTTTTTCTTGTTGAGACAAAATCTGGCGATCTGATTATAACCATAACATTTTTTGCATCTGATACTGTTACAATAACTCGATGGATAATGACCATATCCCAAGCATTTCGTGCAGAAAATAAGTTCAGGCGAGATATTTGGAATGTGAATCGACTCCCTTATGGGCTCGCAAGTGGGCTGGATTGCATTGGCGCTATTTGGCTCCATAGTTGGGTCACTAGGGCCCAAGTCAATGCGGCAATTTGAAAAACCATTGGGCCCAGCAACTAACAATCCGCTATGCATGGGATTAGTTGAGCTACGTACCTCGTTCGGCTGATTGTTACGATCATCCAACTCCACTGATGGGATTTCAGAATTGCCAATCGGTGTAGAGTTGGCACTAGCAAGAAGCCGAATAGTATTAATGCCATTGGATATGATACCTTGATTGGGCTGACGCACAGATGGTATGTCATTAAGAATTCTTTGATAAACTTTGTTGACTGAGACGTGTCTAGAAGGAGGCTTCCTTTTATAACTCACACGAGTCCATTCTGCCTCTTGTTCTTTGATCCAAACTTTCTCTTCATAAATCCAATTTGGGCCTCAACCGCTCCATAGGTGAAAGAAACATTTGAACATATTGCATGAGAAATATTTCAAACGGACAAGATGAAAACCCACTGCCTTTGAACAAACCTTGAAACTAAATATGTTGCCAATGATGTGTGTGACATTAATAGCATCGTAGGTAGCACCAGTACATGATGAGATAGCAAGACTTACATTCAATGGGTCAAGTGTAAACTTTGATCTTCCAAAAGAAACCACCAAGATGAAACTAGATGAGGGGGAGACCGGGTTGACTGCCAAGGCAAATAGATCACGAACCTGAGATCTGAAATGGTGTCCAAATGGAAAATCCAGTTGATGAGCAATGGAAAGTGGATCATTGAATGGATCCATTGGAGCAGAAACAGATTTGGCTGGTTGGATTTGGGTGTGGAGGGTGGGATCATGGGAGTCGCCATGGGTGGGGGTAGAGGGTGGGTGGAGTCGCCATTTTTGCCATGGATTGGTTGATGCTAAATATTGTTGCTGGCAGATTGCTAACATGAAGTTCATTTTTGCCATGCGTTTTGCTAGTGATCCATGCACCCTATGAGCTTGCTCTTGCCATGTTTAGCTTCATAATTGTGTCTTCTTACTATTGGTTACCTTGTGATGCCATGAAATGATTTGTAGTGAGTGGCATGAACTTGCAAAGTTGTTATCATGAATCTATTTCTGACAAGCTATGTTTTTCTTCTAAGTTTGAAACTGATCATATCACTTGCCAGGTTTGAATGGGTGCTACCCTCTTGCTTATGCATTTTTGGCTATAGTTCAGTAAGGGAGTTTTGTTCTTTACCTTTAGTACTAGCATGTCATGCCTTTGTTTGCCACGATATGTTCCTGTATCATGTAGTTTACTACCTCTAAACATTGCTTCCTGATGTTGTCTATGACATGTTTGAAACCTGATTGTCATTTGCAATTTTGCCATGCTATTTTAGGCTTGTTCTAGTGAGTTCTAGCAGGAGCTCAGTGTTCATGATTTGGAGAGCTTCACTTGTACTTCACTGCCATGTGCTTTGTTGCTATGTTGGAGTGTTGTAGCATAGTTTCTTGTTGCATCCTAAGTGCTATGATGCAGTTAAGCGCAGTTTTGCATCATTCTTGTTTTGCTCATCATTTGCAAACCGTGCATTTGTTTCCGGTGATCCTTATATCGATTTTGACCGAAATCACTCCATCTTTCCAGCGGCATGCTTGGTTTGCCAAGTTGATGCCTTGATCATCCTTTCCCTTCTGGAGTACGCATATGCATTGCACATCATACCTTGCATTTCATGCCATGTCTTGCATCATGTTGCTTGTGCATTGTAGCGTGATTGATTGTTGTTCCATTGCTTGTGTTCTTGCTTTGGGTAGAGCCGGATACGAGTTCGTGAACGAGGAACCTGTTGAGTATGTTTACGAGGAGCAAGCCTTTTGCTCAGTGTTTTGTTCCACTCTTACCGCCATAGTTTCCGTCATGCCGATGTTATGTTCCTTGATTTTGCGTTCCTTACGCGGTTGGGCTTATGGGCCCCCTTGACAGTTTGCCTTGAATAAAACTCCTCTAGCAAGTCCCCACCTTGGTTTTACCATTTGCCTAGTAACAATTAAAACCTTTCATAGGGACTTTCCGGACCCCGTGGAATTAAAAAACCCCCAGGCAGTGCTCCTCTTGAGTGTTGGCCCAAACTAGAGTACTATGCGGGGCCGCCCCAAGGAAACTTGGGGTATTTGGTATATACCTGTACGCGTAGCTCATCCAGTGTACCCTGAGATCGAGATCACGCTACTCCTATCAGGCTAGGTCGGTGCATCAGGAGGTCTTGCTGGACTTGTTTTACCATTGTCGAAATGTCTTCTAACCAGGATTCCGAGTCTGATCTAGTTGTTCCGGGAGAAGGAATATCCTTTGTTGATCGCGAGAGCTTGTGATGGGCTAAGTTGGGACACCCCTGCAGGGTATAAACTTTCGAGAGCCATGCCCGCAGTTATGTGGCATTTGGGAATTTGTTAATATCCGGTTGTAGAGAACTTGACACTTGACTTAACTAAAAGACACCAACCGCGTGTGTAGCCGTGATGGTCTCTTTTCAACGAGGTTCGGGAAGAGAACACGGTGGAGTTATGTTTGAACGTAAGTAGTTCAGGATCACTTCTTGATCACTTATAGTTCACGACCCTTGCCTAGTTCCTCATCTTACTCTTGTACTCGTAAGTTAGCCACCATATTTGCTTAGCGCTTGCTGCAGCTCCACCTCATAACCACATCCTACCGATAAGCTTAAACAGCCTTGATGTCGCGGGTTTTGAGATTGCTTAGTCCTTGTGACTCATAGATACTACCAAACAGTTGCAGGTGTCGTTGATACCGATGCAGGTGATGCAATCGAGCTCAAGTGGGAGTTCAACGAGGACCTTGGTCGTTACTATGTTTCGTTTTCTAATGATCAGTAGTGGCGCCCAGTTGGGACGATCAGGATTTAGCATTTGGGGTTGTCTTCTTTTCATATGGATCCGTCCGTAGTCAGACTATGTGTGTACTCTAAATGATGTATGAATTATTTGATCATTGTGTGACGTGGCGATTGTAAGCCAACTATCTATTTATCCTTGTTCTTGTACATGGGATTGTGTGAAGATGACCCTTCTTGCGACAAAACCAAAATGCGATTATGCCTCTAAGTCGTGCCTTGACACTTGGGAGATATAGCCGCATCTTGGGCGTTACAGAGAGTGACGAGGAGGACAGTGACGGCGATGATGACGGTGTCGACCGGGAGGGCGACGACTCTGACTCTAGCTGAGCATTAGCCACACCTTCACCGTTAGGCGGCGGCAGCACCATCTGCATCTGCACCTCCTATCCGGCAAGGTGATTCGCCAGGGAGTTGGGAGCAGGGGTGGAGGTGGTGCTTCCGGCTCCTCCAGCAGCCTTCCAGCTAGACCCCGGCAGGCTTCCTCGTGAGCTGCAGCTTCGTTCGCCCCTGCCGCATACCGCTAGCTCTAGTGGTGGTGGTTGACGGGTTGCCTCCACAGATCTCTTCGCCATCGCCTTCATCCATGCCCTCCTACTCCTGCCGGGCTACCTCTCCTAGAGCCCGACAGGGTCAGGCTGGGCTTCTGCCCAGGCTCTCCTTTTGCCCTCTTCACCTCCTACCAAGTTCCTAGGAGGAGAGGGACAATAAAGGGCATCACAGGGCAATTATCTTTTTTCAATCTTAAATTTGTAGGCACTGGCCAAATTTTAGTTCAAATTATGTAATTTCTTTTACTCCATGTGTGTGTCCTGTAAGGTCTGTACTTGTTTGTTTAGCATATTAATGAAAAAGGTAAATCTTGCTGGGGACTCGTGCATGTAATATGTCCATGCAGAGGTGGGATGCTTCTATAGTTTAAGTAAACAAGTTTCCCCCGACAAGCTATCCTGCTAGTCCGCTCAGTATTATCGCCACGGAGTTAGGCCTACGGGCACAAATCGTGAAGAGGGGCCAACCCCCCACCAGTCCTTTTTTGTCAGAGTCCACTGCAACCATCCTGACCGAAGCAACGTTCGAGTCAAAGGATGGGAGCACCTAAGTTTCGAAAGGCGGCGAGGCTTTCTCATGCACAAGTCCTTACTTATAGAACACATATGGATAAGACAAATAACTTATCTGTTTGGTTTGTTGGAGACCGCTGTGTAGGCTCGTCTTCTCATCTCCTCTTGGGGACCAAGTCCACGGCAGGAGCCTACAGTTTATGCAGATGAAAATCATGCCAGATGCGATGTTATCTACATGAACATGCGATGCTCATGATATGCTTATGCATGCATGCAACTTTTCGGGCCCCGAGCGCTTCATTTATTTCTCTGTTGCTCAGGGTCTGCGCCTAGCTTTGTACAAGGGGTTACATGCAACTAAGGCAAGGCCTGTACAAAAGGGTGGCTGTCGGGCAGGGCCCGGCAGCCGCGCCTTGCGGGTAGAACTTGCAGAGATGCTCAATATTCTATGAGTTTTGCAATAAAATGCCATCTCCAGTCTACAGATGGACTGCGCCAGGTCTGGTGACTCGTACTACCTGGTAAGGGCCTTCCCGCTTTGGCGTCAACTTGTTTGTACCCTTGGCGGACTGAACGCGCCTAAGGACAAGGTCGCCTTCCGCAAACCATGGGGCATGAACCCTGTGGCTATGATAGTGACGCATGGCTTGTTGGTAGCATGCAGCACGCGTAGCAGCCCGGAGATGGTCCTCCTCAAGAAGGACAACATCGTCACCCCGGTGTTGTTCCAACGCTACTTCATCGTAGGCAAGCACTCGAGGTGACCTGTAAATGAGTTTCGTGGGGATAACTACTTCTGCCCCATAGACTAGGGTGAAGGGAGTCTGTCCGGTAGCTCGATTTGGTGTCGTTTTAACGGACCAAAGAACCACCGGCATCTCGTCGATCCATCGCCTGCCGCACTTCTGCAGCTTATCAAATGTTCTTGTCTTGAGTCCTCGCAACACTTTAGCATTCACCCTCTCAGCTTGTCCATTGCTTCTGGGATGTGCGACAAAAGAAAATGAGATCTTGCTTTCGAGGGCATGAACATATTGCATGAAGGCGCGGCTCGTGATTGGATGCCGTTGTCAGTGATGATCTGGGCAGGGACCTCGAAGCGGCACACCAATCCTTTCAAGAACTTGATAGCTGACTGAGCAGTCACCTTCCTCACGGCTTCTACTTCCAGCCACGTTGTAAACTTGTTGATTGCAATGATCAAGAATTCAAAGCCCCCGGCAGTTCGGGGGAAATGGCCGAGGATATCGAGCCCCCAGACCGAAAACGGCCATGACAAAGGGATTGTCTGAAGAGCTTGGGAAGGCAGATGGATCTTCTTGGAATGGAACTGGAAGGCTTCACATTTGGTGACTAGCTCGACCACATCTTGGAGGGCTGTGGGCCAATAAAATCATTGTAGGAATGCTTTCCCAACCAAAGCCCTTGATCCAATGTGGGAGCCGCGCATGCCTTTGTGTATTTCTGCCAGTAGTTCCTTTCCGTCCGCCTGGCAAATGCACTTCAATTTCACACTGTTGGGCCTTCTTCTGTATAGTGTGCCATCGATGAACTGATACATACTGGCCCTCCGGGCTACTCTTTCAGCTTCTTCTTGCTCTTCGGGAAGTCCTCCGGTTTCAAGGAAATGGACTATGTGCCTTGCCCAAGTTGGAGCCTGGGGCTCGGCAACGAGGACTAGCAGCACCTCCTCCTTCGTGGGAGCGCACCCCGCGACCATGAGGACCGGTGGTCTTGTGGGAGGGGGTAGCTCTGCAGCTGAATGGGAGTTGTTCCCATCAAGCTCTCTGCCGGGAGCCCCGTGTGGCTCTACGGGGAGAGGTTTGCCGGAGTCCAATTTCCTCCTTTTCCGGGCCATTGTTGCCGGGGATACGGAGGGCTGAGTAAGATGGAGAACAAAAGTTCCTGGTTCCATAGGAAGCTTCTATGCAACGCACTTTGAGAGATGATCAACAATGTTGTTTTCTGCACGGGGTACGAGCTTTGTTTGTAATCCGTCAAAGCGATCCTCCAGACTTCTCACTTCCTCAATGTAGGCCTCCATCGATGGTGTTTGGTAATCCTTATTGACTTGTCTCACCACAAGTTATGAATCTCCTCAAATGATCAGCTTCTCGATCCCCAATTTTGTTGCAATTTTGAGCCCGACGAGGAGCCCCTCATACTCTGCACTATTGTTGGTCGCCTCTTCCCAAGGAAAATGCATCTGGACAACGTACTTCAAGGGCTCTCAAGTGGGAGCAAGGAGAAGCACGCCAGCCCCCGCACCTTGTAGGGGGAAGGCACCATCAAAATACATGATCCATTCTTGGGGTGCTTCCTTGCCAGGAATAACTGTCTCCACTACCTCTTCATCAGGGGTTGGTGTCCATTCTGCAATAAATCTGCTAGTGTCCTGCTCTGAATTGTTGATGTGCTTTCAAACTTTAGGCCAAATCTAGATAACTCCAATGCCCACTCCACTATTTTGTCGGTAGCCTCAGGGTTTCGGAGTATCCTTTGCAAAGGGAAGCGGGTGACAACCATGATCTCGTGGGCTTGGAAGTAGTGGCGCAGTTTCCTTGAGGCCATGACCAGGGCGAAAATCAACTTTTGCACACCAGAGTACTGGGACCTAGCCCCCTGCTTCTTGACGAGCTGTTCAACCTAATGACATTCCTGGAGATCGTGGCCCTTGGTCCGACGAATCTTGTAGTACAGCCCATCACCTTTCCCAGCCTTCTCGGCAGCTGCAGCCTCCTGACAATTAGTGCACGTGCAAACTTTCTTGCAAGGAGCTTCAACCTTAGCCTTCTTGCCGGTACTAGGCGTGCCCGATTCCTCAACGGTCATCACAGCCTTATCTTTGCGCCTCTTGTTGTGCTTCTTGTTCTTCTTCTTCTGACTGGTGGCCTCGTCATCATCCTCTGGGTCGATGTCGAAGCCATCTTCTTCTCCAGGGAGTTTCCTCCCCTCCTCCACCCGAGCACGCTTGTCCACCATGGTGTAAAGCTCCTTCACAGTCTTGGGCAACCAAATGTTCATCTTGGAACGTATCCGATGGTTGCGCACGTTGGAATGGAATGCAGCTGTCACAGCTGCCAGGTGGATATCTGGAATATTTCTGTGGACTCAGCTAAACCTCTGCATGTACTTCCGCAGAGTCTCTCCTTCCTTCTACAGGAGATGCTGCAAATCACTGGGCCACCCTGGTTCTTGATGGCTGCCCGTGAAGGCGCCAACAAACTCATGGCACAGGTCAGCCAAGGTCGAGATGGAGTTCTCCGGCAGGTGCATCAGCCAAGACCTCACGTTTGGCTTGAGTGCCAAAGGGAAGTAGTTGGCAAAAACCTTCTCATCCCTTCCCCCGGCAGCTTGAACAACGATGGTACAGATGCTCGAGAACTCTGCCAGGTTCAGTCTCCCATCATACTTGTCTCGTATCTTTGTCTTGAACATGCGAGCGGACGACCAATGGAGTTGCCGCAGCTCACGGGTGAAGGTAGGGCACCTAGGCTCGAAGCAGGTACCCGCCTCCACCGAGCGGAGGCTCGTCGATGTTGGGGCCATCGCACCCATTTGACTGGTGGTTGTTATCACGACGTAGCTCCATGGTGACATGCGTGCCCTCCATCTGCCTGTCCTCCAAGGTTCACCGCCGGCCTTGACGTGCTCGAGGATCGGATGAAGCCATCGAGACATCATCAAGCTCTTGGTAGCGTGGCCCTCGTGTTGGTTGGCGTGGTGGGGATTGCACCTTGGGGGTGGCCCCTTCCGCACGGCCAGCAGTGTGGACCGCCGTTGTCGTCTAGGTAGGCCGAGGCAGGCCAGCTCGCTATGAGCCTCCAGCCTCAGCAAAGCCAATCAGGCTTTGAATGGTGGCTCTCTACTCATCCATCTGATCAGCTGCCGGTGGAAATCTCAACAATAGATGGGCCCGCGCCATGGCCTCTGAGGCGGTACTTGGCATAGGTGAGGATGATGTAGATCGCAGCATCACCTGGCTCCTGACGGTGCCGGCAGTGGCGGCGCCGGGCTCCAGCCGCCGGGAGCCAATCGCTTGGATGGTGGGGTGACAAGGTGGAGGCTTGTGTGTACCGATGACCTAGATCGGAGCATTGGCTGGGCCAGTTTGCTCTGGGGGCGGTGCATGTCCTGTGACCGCGCCCGCGGCGGGGGCGGCCGGAGGATTGTGATTCGCCTTAGGGTGATCGTCACCGCTGTGGCTATGCCCCTCGGCTAGGAAGGGAGGGACAGAAGGAACAATCTCTCTACCCGTACCTTGCGAAGCGTCGCCAGGATGTTGTTGGTGCTATCCTTCTCCGATGCCTCCCGCTCCTGCCCTGACCGCAGGGGAGGCGCTAACAACACTGCCTGCATCGCCCATGTCCCCCGTAGCGTCCACACTTCCATGCGTCCCCATAGTCCTCGCGACATCGGTGGTCCCGGGCGACGGGGCCTTTGAGGTGGACGGGTGGGCTGCAGCACCGCACTTCTTCTTGGGCACCATAGTTGATGGAGCCGTCAATGATGAAAATGGCGATGAAGATAACACGCTGCTTACACTCTTGGGTTCGTGCAAGTGATCCCTCTACCTGGCACTGAAGGAAATATGCCCTAGAGGCAATAATAAAGTTGTTATTTATATTTCCTTATATCATGATAAATGTTTATTATTCATGCTAGAATTGTATTAACCGGAAACTTAGTACATGTGTGAATAAATAGACAAACAGAGTGTCACTAGTATGCCTCTACTTGACTAGCTCGTTAATCAAAGATGGTTAAGTTTCCTAACCATAGACATGAGTTGTCATTTGATGAACGGGACCACATCATTAGAGAATGATGTGATTGACTTGACCCATCCGTTAGCTTAGCACTATGATCGTTTAGTTTATTGATATTGCTTTCTCCATAACTTATACATGTTCCTATGACTATGAGATTATACAACTCCCGAATCCCAGAGGAACACTTAGTGTGCTATCAAACGTTACAACGTAACTGGGTGACTATAAAGATGCTCTACAGGTGTCTCCGATGGTGTTTGTTGAGTTGGCATATATCAGGAATTGGATTTGTCATTCCGTGTATTGGAGAGGTATCTCTGGGCCCTCTCGGTAATGCACATCACTATAAGCCTTGCAAGCAATGTGATTAATGAGTTAGTTATGGGATGTTGCATTACGGAACGAGTAAAGAGACTTGCCGGTAATGAGATTGAACTAGGTACTGAGATACCGACGATCGAATCTCGGGCAAGTAACATATCGATGACAAAGGGAACAACGTATGTTGTTATGCGGTTTGACCGATAAAGATCTTCATAGAATATGTAGGATCCAATATGAGCATCCAGGTTTGGCTATTGGTTATTGACTAGAGATGAGTCTCGGTCATGTCTACATAGTTCTCGAACCCGTAGGGTCCGCACGCTTAACGTTCCGTGACGATCGGTAATATTAGTTTATGTGTTTTGATGTACTGAAGGTAGTTCAGAGTCCCGGATGTGATCATGGACATGACGAGGAGTCTCGGAATGGTTGAGACATAAAGATTGATATATTGGGCGACTATGTTCGGACACCTGAAGTGTTCCAGGAAGTTTCAGATAAAACCGGAGAGTCGGAGGGTTACCGGACCCCCCCCCCCCCCCCCCCCCCCGGGAAGTTATTGGGCCTGAGGGAGTCCTGGATTAGGGGGTGTCCGGATAGCCGGACTATAACCTTTGGCCAGACTCTTGGACTATGAAGATACAAGATTGAAGACTTCGTCCCGTGTCCGGATGGGACTTTCCTTGGCGTGGAAGGCAAGCTTGGCAATACAGATATGTAGATCTCCTCCCATTGTAACCGACTCTGTGTAACCCTAGCCCTCTCCGGTGTCTATATAAACCGGAGAGTTTTAGTCCATAGGACACAACAACTACAACCGACAATCATATCATAGGCTATCTTCTAGGGTTTAGCCTATCTGATCTCGTGGTAGATCTACTCTTGTACTACCCATATCATCAATATTAATCAAGCAGGACGTAGGGTTTTACCTCTATCAAGAGGGCCCGAACCTGGGTAAAACATCATGTTCCCTACGTCCTGTTACCATCCGCCTTAGACGCACAGTTTGGGACCCCCTACCCGAGATCCGCTGGTTTTGACACTGACATTGGTGCTTTCATTGAGAGTTCTTTGTGTCATCGCCATTAGGCTTGATGGATCCTACTATCATCGATAGCGATGCAGTCCAGGGTGAGACTTTTCTCCCCGGACAGATCTTCGTGTTCGGCGGCTTTGCACTGCAGGCCAATTCGCTTGGCCATCTGGAGCAGATTGAAAGTTACGCCCCTGGCCACCAGGTCAGGTTTGGAAGCTTAAACTACACGACCGATATCCGTGGAGATTTGATCTTCGATGGATTCGAGCCTCTGCCTTGTGCGCCACGCGGTCACGATGAGTATGACTTAGCTCTCCCATCGGACAGTGTTAAGGAGATCGCACCGGTAGCCGCTCCGACCCTCAATTCAGAGCCAGTTATGCCTTCCGCGGACGGGTGGATGGACCCCGCCACGGAGGCCTTACCCTCAGCGGCGATCGAGCCGAACATCGACCTTACCTTGCACAAGAGCTGTGTTGTTAAAATGCCGGATCCTTCTCCGGCCACAGACTCCGAACCGCCTGCGCCCGTTCCTATCGAATCTGATTGGGCGCTGATCATGGAATTTACCTCTGTGGATATTTTTCAGCACTCGCCCTTTGGCGACATACGAACTCGTTAAGGTCTCTCTCCTTATCAGGAGGATCCTGTCCGGACTATCTCCGGCAGGACTGGGATGCGAACGACGAAGAAATTTGCGACCCACCCACCACCCACTTAGTAGCCACTGTCGATGACTTAACCGACATGCTCGACTTCGACTCCAAAAACATCGACGGTATGGACGACGATGCGAGAGACAGAGAGGAACCACTGCCCATAGGGCACTGGACGTCCACCTCATCACATGACGTATACATGGTAGATACACCAAAGGGAAACGACGACGAGCAACGAAGGGCTGTCCCCTCGAGAAGCAGTCAAAGCGGCGGCGAAGCGCCGCCCCAAATCCCGCCTTGACAGAAATAATGATCATATAGACCCAACGTTAGAGCAGGGAAACTCAGCGGCGATCAAACCGAACAAACCAACTCTGTCAAGGATAATAGTCCGGAGGACATAACACCGGACAGACGCCCGGAGCAACAAAATGCCCATCAAAGGCTTGTTGCCACCGCGAGGAGTCTAAAAAGGCAGAAGCAAAGGCTCAAGGCGGTGCAAGACAAACTCCAAATCAGATGGAGTAAAGTACTCAACGCAGCAGCGAAGTATGGTGGTAATCGCCTCACCAAGAGCTACCCGAAGCGGAAGTTGCTACCTGAATTCAATGAGGAGGCCTTAGATCCCCCACAACCAAAAATTAAAACGGCCACCCGGCCAGATAGACGACCTCACGGCAAACATGGAGCGGCAAGCAACGCCGCATAGAAGCCAATACGCGATCCACGCAAGTGCTTGCATCAAAAGGACGGAGCAACTAGATCCATCTATGGACCGCGCAAAGGCACTCCAGCACACGATGCAACACACCAAACATCCGAACACCACGGCACGCCCAGATACAGGGGCGCCGCACTCCCCCTATGTTTCACCGATGAGGTGCTGGACCATGAATTTCTAGAGGGATTCAAACCCATAAACATAGAGGCATACGACGGAACAACAGACCCTGGGGTCTGGATTGAGGACTATATCCTCCACATCCATATGGCTCAAGGAGACGATCTCCATGCCATTAAATACTTACCCCTCAAACTCAAAGGGCCAGCTCGGCACTGGCTTAAAAGCCTTCCCGAAAACTCCATTGGAAGCTGGGAAGAGCTCGAAGACGCTTTTCAGGCAAATTTTCAAGGGACTTATGTCCGACCTCCGGACGCGGACGATTTGAGTCATATAACCCAATAGCCCAGAGAGTCAGCCCGAAAGCTTTGGAATAGGTTTCTTACTAAAAAGAACCAAATAGTCGACTGTCCGGACACCGAAGCCTTGGCAGCTTTTAAGCATAGCGTCCGTGACGAATGGCTTGCCAAACACCTCGGCCAAGAAAAGTCGAGAACAATGGCATCATTAACAAGCCTCATAACCCGCTTTTGCGCGGGTGAGGATAGCTGGCTAGCCAGATGCAACACCAGCGACCCCAGTACATCTGAAGCTAGAGATGGAAACGGGAAATCACGGCGCAACAACAATAACAAACGCCGGAATAAAGAAGACAACACGAAGAGCACGGCAGTAAACGCCAGATTCAAAAGCTCTCGGCCAAGTCAGCAAAAGCCGCCCTCTAAAGGCGCCAGAGACGAACTGTCCAGCCTAAACAAAATTTTGGACCAAGTATGTCAGATCCATAGCACCCCTGGTAAACCCGCTAATCATACCCACAGGGAATGTTGGGTCTTCAAGCAGTCCGGCAAGCTCAACGCCGTACACAAGGGGGAGGATACACGAAGCGAAGACGAGGATGAGCCTGTCAAGCAAAACACTGGGAACAAAAGAAGTTTCCACCAGAAGTCAAAACTATAAACGTGTTACACGTGATCAAGGGAAGCAAAGCGGCACTCTCAGAGAGACATGACCAAGGGCCTATCACAGCGAAGTCCTACCACCGGTCGTCTCAAACAATCACTTTCGACCATCGGGATTACTCAGCAAGTATCCGGTGTGCAGGATGGGCTGCCCTGGTATTAGACCCAATAATTAACGGATACAACTTTACACGAGTCCTGATGGACGGCGGCAGTAGTTTAAACCTGATATACCAGGATACAATCTGCAAAATGGGGATAGACCCAATGAAAATCTGCCATAGCAACACTACCTTTAAAGGAGTAACGCCAGGCCCAGGGGCTCACTGCACGGGCTCCCTGCTACTAAAAGTTATATTCGGCTTCCCCGATAACTTCCGTAGCGAACATTTAACCTTCCACATTGCTCCATTCCAAAGTGGTTATCAAGCACTACTTGGACGCGAAGCTTTTGCTCGCTTTAACGCAATACTGCATTATGCTTCCCTCACGCTCAAGATGCCCGGTCCACGTGGCATCATTACAGTGAACGGAAATATTGAGCGATCTTCGCGCGCCGAAAAGAATGCGATTGCCTTAGCAGCCGCACACTAAAAACGGCCTCACCAACTAAAGCATTCGATAGGTCGTCAAGACCACGGACATGGTTAGACGAGTCTGGCGCAGCTATATGTAATTCATACCGAATTGAGGGCCACACCCCTATTACAAATACAAGGGGCTCAACGCGCACAGACAAGTGGCAATTTTTTACTCATTTTTTATACATGGTTTCTTTAAAAGACCACCTTTTTGCACGGCAACTTTTTCACCTAAGTTCCTCTCTTTTACAGATGACCATCGTGCTACACCCATCCAAGATACGGCACAACGGAGACACAGGCGCAGATGTGCAGCAGGGACCCGCTCCAAGGATTCTTTTTAGATTAAGACCATGCGTAAACCTTTTTTACTGTCTCTTGTTGATACACATCCCTCGAATTCTCAGCACAATTGAGAAGGATGCTGACGTCTTGGCATGTGGCCACGTCAGAATAATGCACGTACCTGGACACAAGGGGCTTTTTACAAAGGGCACTATTTAGGCCCCGTTTATACCATAAAGACCGAATACCTTAGGGAGTGTTCAGCGTCGCGAGTTTGGCCTTATATGCATCAGCTCCGAATCATTGTCTTTGGTCAAATGTTGGGTTTGCCTGGCTCCTGTGTTTTGGTGCCTTACGTTCCACTTTATCGGCTAAGGCAGCACCAGGAGAACTACTGCGATTGTGCCCTGGTTCATTCGGACGAGCACCTCAGTAGAGAAAGCCGAAAACTGACTGCCATGATATAGCGTGAGACTGGTCAACCACTCGATGACCTATCGGAATGTTAGAATTCCTCCACCTTAACGAAGGGCTGTTTTCTGGCCAGGCATGTACGCACCCCGAGATCGG
This sequence comes from Triticum urartu, assembly GCF_003073215.2. Classification (NCBI taxonomy): domain Eukaryota; kingdom Viridiplantae; phylum Streptophyta; class Magnoliopsida; order Poales; family Poaceae; genus Triticum; species Triticum urartu. The sequence goes on along the minus strand of NC_053027.1, from coordinate 354,135,433 downwards.
GAGAGTGCGGAGCCACCAGGGGCTATCTAGTAGCCCCACTGTCAAACTCCTATGGCTAAGTGAAAGTGTTAAAGCTTATAGTCCGGTTGCCTCGTTCGCTGCGCTATCACCTCCTTAATAGGACCAAGACGTTGGGTTAAGTGTGAACACACGTTTTTTGCGAACACCTCCGCATTATATGCGTGAGGGTTGAAGCCGACGACTGCAATCTTTCAGGTTATATACATATATACATAAACGGCCGCACAGGAGGCATCATATTACTTTCCAGCAAAAGTATAAATACAGCCTTACTAAATTTCATAAAAACATTGTGTTTACAATGGGAATACATGTCACTCAAACATAATATTCTTCGAGCATTGGACCTCTATCAAACGTGCACCCTCGAGAACCTCTTCGAAATAGTGCTCGGCAGCCACTCGGCCTATGGCCGAACCCTGCGCCACAACAGTGGTAGCGTCCATCTCCGCCCAGTATGCTTTAACACGGGCAAGGGCCATCCGCAAGCCTTCTATGCATGCCGACCTCTTCATCGCATTAATGCGCGACACCGCACCACGAACTGCTGCACTAAGCTGAAATAGCTATTCGGCTTTGGCTTTTCCGGCTATAGCTGATCCACGACAGACCTCATGGCGAGTACGGACAGCCTATTTAGTTCGGCCCATTCGGCTAGCTGATCACTCAATGGAAGCGGACGCTCTGGAACGTTGAATTGCGACCAGAACAGCTTGTCCACTTCACGATCTATTTGACCTTGGAAGTATTTGGCCGCATCGGCAGTGCTCGCCGCCAAGTCCATATATGGATCTGCCGAACTCCACAGCCGATCCAGAGGGGCGTACCGTGGATCTCCGAACTTCCTCCATAGCATGAAGGGCTTCCCAGCCGCAATATCCCCGGCTTCCCGCAGCTCCTCCTTCTTCGCTCTCATAGCAGAGCGGGTGTCTTTGTCCGCCATCATGGCCTTCTCAAGGTCCGTTGCCTTCGCTCGGTTTTCTTTTTCAAGGAACCGGCAACGGTCGGCAGTGTCTTTTAATTCTACGGCCATCTTGGCCATCTTCTCTTTGCTCTCGCAATGTGCGGCCTTCTCGGCTTTCAACTCTTCGGCCGCCTTCAAAGCAGCCACATTACTAATCCTTGCGTGTTCCTTGGCTCGGGCAAGTTCTGCCCACAAGGTTTCCACGGTGGCAGCTCCATCTGCAGTCACAACATATTAAAGATACTGGCACCATGTTGCTCTTACTATGTGGCATTCACCAGAAAATAACACTTACCCTGTGCCTCGTCAAGCCTCTTGTTAACAAGCTCGATGTCGGCATCTGCCGCATCCAGTTGCCGCTTTAATTCGGCAAACTCACTAGTCCGGCTAGCCACCGTAGTTTCCACCATCTGCACATAAAGGCAGTCTGGTTATTGCCTGGGACTATGATCCTCTGTTCGCCGCCGTTCTCGATGACAACCAGAGTCTCAGGGGCTACTATCTACATAGGGCACACCTAACATGTGCAGTACTATCAAATATCATTTCACGTACCTCAAAGCCTGTCAGTAGACTCGTAAAGGCTTCATGTAATCCGCTTTTGGCGGACGAAATTCTTTCCATCACCGTACCCATTAGTGTACGGTGTTCTTCTGAGATGGCCGCTCGCTCTAACAGCTCCCTTAGAACGTCCGACCGCATACCAGACGGTGCCGGACTCTTTTGTTTGCTCTCTTCGAGAGCCGGACGTTGGCGACTTCGGGTGACTATGGGATTATCTCCTGGCCTCACCGGATCCAGAGAGGCCCCCGTGACGACACTTCGGGGTCGCCCGCTTCTTGAGCAGAGGAGTCCGGGGGAGGCGTTTCGCTCTCCATCATTTCCGGAAGAAGATCCCCCGAAGACGAGCTCTACTGAGAAGGGCTATGATCCGAACTGCAATAAATACTTTGATTATTTTCCTCAGAGGTAAGGTAGTATACCTCCACTATTAAAGTACTTTTTGATTACTTACAGCTTGTTGGAGGGCTGATCCCCGCGCGGACTTTGTGCGGCAAGAGCACCCTCCAAGGCAGGACCCTCTGGTGGAGATTTCTTCTCCCGCTTGGAAACCTTGGTTTCCGGATCTTCAGAGGTAGTCCTCTTCCTTCCCCGGGGTGAGAGAATGCCCGATTCCTCCCCTCGGTTATCCTCCCTCACGGAGGTGCTCGTTCCCTCGGCCGGAATAGGTAGCGATGGAGGCATGCTTTCGCCCTCATTATTCCCCCCTTTGTCTTCCTTTGAGGGCTCCGGGCAAGGTGCTAGCTCGAGCATCTTTTCCAGTACCGGATTTTCCAAACCCTCAGGAAGGGGGGCCGAACACCGAATCATCTTCGCCTTTGTTATCCAGTCCTGGTCAAAGAGCGATTTCTCATAATGACGTCGTGGTAAATAAGAGACGGTGTGTTCGGCTAAAGGATTACTTACTTGGCCGGCGGTACGGTTGCTGCTCAGGCCCACGTCCTCGGTAGTATCCGGACACTCTATTTGGGGTCCGAAGAATGATTTGTACATCTCCTTGTGCGTCAGGCCAAGGAAATTCTGAATAGTACACGACCCTTCTGGGTTGAACTCCCACATGCGGAGGGGCCGGCGTTTGCAGGGCTGGACTCGACGAACCAGCATAACTTGCACTACCACAACCAAATTAAAATCTCCCTCGAAGAGATCTTGAATGCCGCTTTGCAGTATAGGCACGTCCTTGGCTGGACCCCAGGTCAGTCCTCTGCTAATCCATGACATCAGTTGTGGTGGGGGGCCCGAGCGGAAAGCGGAGGCAGCCGCCCACTTGGCACTTCTGGGAGCCGTGATGTAAAACCACTCCCGTTGCCATAATCCGGACACCTCTGGAAATGAACCTTTCGGCCATGGAGCTCCTGCCATCTTGCTTATTGACGTGCCTCCGCACGCTGCATGTTTCCCCTCGATCATCTTCGGCCTCACTTCAAAGGTCTTGAGCCACAGGCCGAAGTGAGGGGTAATGTGGAGGAAGGCCTCACACACGACAATAAATGTCGAGATGTGGAGAAAGGAGTCCGGAGCTAGATCGTGGAAATCTAGCCCGTAATAAAACATCAAACCCCTGACGAAGGGATCCAGAGTGAGGCCTAGGCCTTGGAGGAAGTGGGAGACGAACACGATGTTCTCATTGGGTTCGGGAGTGGGGAGGACCTGCCCTCGAGCAGGCAGCCGATGCGAAACCTCGGCAGTCAGGTATCTGGCCTCCCTCAACTTCTTGATATCCTCTTCCGTGACGGAGGAGGGCATCCATCGGCCTTGAAGGCTGGATCTGGACATGATTGAAGATCCGGAGCACCTGACCTGGGCTTTGGGTGTTAGAACTCGAGGCGGGGGAGGGGTTCGATTGAGCACGAGAGGGGAAAAAGCGAAAACCTTGTCCCTTTATATAGAGGGTGAATATCAAGCGTCCTCTCCGTAGCCGTTTGGGACTTGCCTATAATCTAGGAGTCCTAAACACGGTTGGGTTACCCATGACCGTATTAATGATAATCCCATAATTGGGGGAACATGATCTCTGCTTTGACAAGACGTGTCAAGAAACCGCCTCGCGTTATGTGTGGAGCTAGTTGAAGAAAAACGGTTCGAATAAGCACCGAGCCATGGCATAATGTCATGTTGCCAAAACATGTCAGCAGATTAAGATTTGTGTAAATGTTATTCTCTCTACGACAGTATGTGGAACTTATTTTGCAGAGCCGAACACTATCCTTGTGTTCAAAATCTTCTATGAAGTATTCGGAGGAGGAACCCGCCTTGCAATGCCGAAGACAATCTGTGCGCCGGACTCGTCGTCATTGAAGCCTGGTTCAGGGGCTACTGAGGGAGTCCTGGATTAGGGGGTGTCCGGATAGCCGGACTATAACCTTTGGCCGGACTCTTGGACTATGAAGATACAAGATTGAAGACTTCATCCCGTGTCCGGATGGGACTTTCCTTGGCGTGGAAGGCAAGCTTGGCAATACGGATATGTAGATCTCCTCCCATTGTAACCGACTCTGTGTAACCCTAGCCCTCTCCAGTGTCTATATAAACCGGAGAGTTTTAGTCCGTAGGACACAACAACTACAACAGACAATCATACCATAGGCTAGCTTCTAGGGTTTAGCCTCTCTGATCTCGTGGTAGATCTACTCTTGTACTACCCACATCATCAATATTAATCAAGCAGGACATAGGGTTTTACCTCTATCAAGAGGGCCCGAACCTGTGTAAAACATCGTGTACCCTGCCTCCTGTTACCATCCGCCTTAGACGCACAGTTCGGGACCCCCTACCCGAGATCCGCCGGTTTTGACACCGACAGGGCCCGTATTGGGCTTTAGGGGAGAGAGAGTGCAGCAGCCAGGAGGTGCCCCCCCAAGGGAGTCCGAATTGGACTAGGGGAGGGGGGCGCGGCCCCTCTTTCCCTCTCCTTCCTTCCCCCTCCTAGTAGGACTAGGAAAGGAGGAATCCTACTCCTACTAGGAGGAGGATTCCTCCCACTTGGCGCGCCCTCTAGGGACGCCCGGCCTCCTCCTCCCCTCCTTTATATACAGAGGAGGGGGGCACCCCATAGACACACAAGTTGATTGTTTTAGCCGTGTGCGGTGCCCCCCTCCACAGATTTCCACCTCAGTCATATCGTTATAGAGCTTAGGTGAAGCCCTACGTCGGTAACTTCATCATCCCGTCATCATGCCGTCGTGCTGACGAAGCTCTCCCTCGACACTTAGCTAGATTTAGAGTTCATGGGACGTCACCGAGCTGAACGTGTGCAGATCGCGGAGGTGCCATACCTTTGGTGCTAGGATCGGTCAGATCATGAAGACGTACGACTACATCAACCGCGTTGTCATAACGCTTCCACTTACTGTCTACGAGGGTACGTGGACAACACTCTATCCCCTCTTGTTGCTATGCATCACCTAGATGGATCTTGCGTGTGCGTAGGAATTTTTTTGAAATTACTGCGTTGCCCAACAGTGGTATCAGAGCCAGGCCTATGCGTAGATGTTATATGCACGAGTAGAACACAAAGGATTTGTGGGCATGGGTATATACATATTGCTTGCCGTCACTAGTTGATTCTTGATTCAGCGGTATTGTTGGATGAAGCAGCTCAGATCGACATTACGCGTACGCTTACGCAAGATTGGTCTACCGACGTGCTTCGCACACAGGTGGCTAGTGGGTGTCAGTTTCTCCAACTTTTGTTGAATCGGATTCAATGAATAGGGTTCTTTCTGAAGATCAAAAAGTAATCACTATACTGCATTGTGGTTTTTGATGCGTAGGTAAGAACAGTTCTTGCTAAGCCCGTAGCAGCCACGTAAAACTTGCAACAACAAAGTAGAGGATGTCTAACTTGTTTTTGCAGGGCATGTTGTGATGTGATATGGTCAAGACATGATGCTAAATTTTATTGTATGAGATGATCATGTTTTGTAACAGAGTTATAGGCAACTGGCAGGAGCCATATGGTTGTCGCTTTATTGTATGAAATGCAATCGCCATGTAATTGCTTTACTTTATCACTAAGCGGTAGCGATAGTCATAGAAGCAATAGTTGGTGAGACGACAACGATGCTTCGATGGAGATCAAGGTGTCAAGCCGGTGACGATGGTGATCATGACGGTGCTTTGGAGATGGAGATCAAAGGCACAATATGATGATGGCCATATCATATCACTTATATTGATTGCATGTGATGTTTATCCTTTATGCATCTTATTTTGCTTAGTTCGGCGGTAGCATTATAAGATGATCTCTCACTAAATTTCAAGGTACAAGTGTTCTCCCTGAGTGTGCACCATTGCTACAGTTCGTCGTGCCGAGAAACCACGTGATGATCGCGTGTGATAAGCTCTACGTTCACATACAACGGTTGCAAGCCAGTTTTGGACACACAGAATACTCGGGTTAAACTTGACGAGCCTAGCATATGCAGATATGGCCTCGGAACACTAAGACCGAAAGGTCGAGCGTGAATCATGTAAGTAGATATGATCAACATAGTGATGTTCACCATTGAAAACTACTCCATCTCACGTGATTATCAGACATGGTTTAGTTCATATGGTTCACGTGATCACTTAGATGATTAGAGGGATGCCTATCTAAGTGGGAGTCCTTAAGTAATATGATTAATTGAACTCTAATTTATCATGAACTTAGTACCTGATAGTATTTTTCATGTCTATGTCGTTGTAGATAGATGGCCCGTGCTATTGTTCCGTTGAATTTTAATGCATTCCTAGAGAAAGCTAGGTTGAAATATGATGGTAGCAACTACATGGACTGGGTTCGTAACTTGAGGATTATCCTCATTGCTACACAGAAGAATTACGTCCTGGAAGCACCACTAGGTGACAAACCCGCTGCAGGAGCAATACCTGATGTTATGAATGTCTGGCAGAGCAAAGCTAATGACTACTCGATAGTTCAGTGTGCCGTGCTTTACAGCTTAGAACTGGGACTTCAACGATGTTTAGAACGTCATGGAGCATATGAGATGTTCCAAGAGTTGAAGTTAATATTTCAAGCAAATGCCCAGATTTAGAGATATGAAGTCTCCAATAAGTTCTACAGCTGCAAAATGGAGGAGAAAAGTTCTGTCAGTGAACATATACTCAGAATGTCTGGGTACCACAACCACTTGACTCAGTTGGGAGTTAATATTCCTGATGATAGTGTCATTGACAGAGTTCTTCAATCACTGCCACAAAGCTATAAGAGCTTCGTGATGAACTATAATATGCAAGGGATGGATAAGACAATTCCCAAGCTCTTCGCAATGCTAAAGGCTGCGGAGGTAGAAATCAAGAAGGAGCATCAAGTGTTGATGGTGAACAAGACCACTAGTTTCAGGAAAAAGGGTAAAGGGAAGAAGGGGAACTTCAAGAAGAACGGCAAGCAAGTTGCTGCTGAAGTGAAGAAGCCCAAGTCTGGACCTAAGCCTAAGACTGAGTGCTTCTACTACAAAGGGACTGGTCACTGGAAGCGGAACTGCCCCAGTATTTGGCGGATAAGAAGGATGGCAAAGTGAAAGGTATATTTGAAATACATATTATTGATGTGTACCTTACTAATGCTCACAGTAGTACCTGTGTATTTGATACTGGTTCTGTTGCTAATATTTGCAACTCGAAATAGGGGCTACGGATTAAGCAAAGATTGGCTAAGGACGACGTGACAATGCGCGTGGGAAATGGTTCCAAAGTCGATGTGATCGTCGTCGGCACGCTACGTCTACATCTACCTTTGGGATTAGTTTTAGACCTAAATAATTGTTATTTGGTGCCAGCATTGAGCATGAACATTATAATTGGATCTTGTTTGATGCGAGACGGTTATTCATTTAGATCAGAGAATAATGGTTGTTCTATTTATATGAGTAATATCTTTTATGGTCATGCACCCTTGATGAGTGGTCTATCTTTACTAAATCTTGATAGTAGTGATACACATATTCATAGTATTGAAGCCAAAATATATAAGTTTAATAATGATAGTGCAACTTATTTGTGGCACTACCATTTAGGTCATATTGGTGTAAAGCACATGAAGAAACTCCATGCCAATGGGCTTTCGGAATCACTTGATCATGAATCACTTGATGCTTGCGAACCATGACTCATGGGCAAGATGACTAAGACTTCGTTCTCCGAAACAATGGAGCGAGCAATAGACTTGCTGGAAATAATACATACTGATGTATGCTGTCTGATGAGTGTTGATGCTCGCGGCGGGTATCGTTATTTTCTTACCTTCACAGATCATTTGAGCAGATGTGGGTATATCTACTTGATGAAACATAAGTCTGAAACTTTCGAAAAGTTCAAAGAATTTTAGAGTGAAGTGGAAAATCATCATAACAAGAAAATTAAGTTTCTATGATCTGATCATGGAGGTGAATATTTGAGTTATGAGTTTGGTCTTCATTTGAAACAATGCGGAATAGTTTCGAAACTCACGCCACCTGGAACACCACAATGTAATGGTGTGTCCGAACGTCGTAACCGCACTTTATTAGATATGGTGCGATTTATGATGTCTCTAACTAATTTACCGCTATCATTTTCGGGTTATGCTTTAGAGACGGTTGCATTCATGTTAAATAGGGTACCATCGAAATCCGTTGAGACGACACCTTATGAACTATGGTTTGGCAAGAAACCCAAGTTGTCATTTCTTAAAGTTTGGGGCTGCAATGCTTATGTGAAAAAGCTTCAACCTGATAAGCTCGAACCCAAATCGGAGAAATGTGTCTTCATAGGATACCCAAAGGAGATAGTTGGGTACACCTTCTATCACATATCCGATGGCAAGATATTTGTTGCTAAGAATGGATCCTTTCTAGAGAAGGAGTTTCTCTTGAAAGAAGTGAGTGGGAGGAATGTAGAACTTGATGAGGTACCTGTACCTGCTCCCTTATTGGAAAGTAGTTCATCGCAGAAATCAATTCCAGTGATTCCTACACCAGTAAGTGAGGAAGCTAATGATGATGATCATGAAAATTTTGATTAAGTTACTACCAAACCTCGTAGGTCAACCAGAGTAAGATTCGCACCACAGTGGTATGGTAATCCTGTTCTGGAGGTCATGTTACTTGACCATGAGGAACCTACGAAGTATGAGGAAGTGATGATGAGCACAGATTCCGCAAAATGGCTTGAGGCCATGAATTCTGAGATGGGATCCATGTATGAGAACAAAGTGTGGACTTTGGTTGACTTGCCCGATGATCAGCAAGCCATAGAGAATAAATGGATCTTTAAGAAGAAGACTGACACTGACGGTAATGTTACTGTCTACAAAGTTCAACTTGTTGTAAAAGGTTTTCAACAAGTTCAAGGAGTTGAATACGATGATACCTTCTCACCTGTAGCGATGCTTAAGTCCGTCCGGATCATGTTAGCAATTGCCGCATTTTATGATTATGAAATTTGGCAAATGGATGTCAAAACTGCATTCCTTAATGGATATCTTAAAGAAGAGTTGTATATGATGCAACCAGAAGGTTTTGTCGATCCAAAAGGTGCTAACAAAGTGTTCAAGCTCCAGCGATCCATTTACGGACTGGTGCAAGCCTCTCAGAGTTGGAATATACGCTTTGATAGTGTGATCAAAGCATATGGTTTAACACGGACTTTTGGGGAAGCCTGTATTTACAAGAAAGTGAGTGGGAGCTCTGTAGCATTTCTGATATTATATGTGGATGACATATTGCTGATCGGAAATGATACTGAATTTCTGAATAGCATAAAAGGATACTTGAATAAGAATTTTTCAATGAAAGACCTCGGTGAAGCTGCATATATATTGGGCATCAAGATATAGAGATAGATCAAGACACTTAATTGGACTTTCACAAAGCACATACCTTGATAAAGTTTGGAAGAAGTTCAAAATGGATCAAGCAAAGAAAGGGTTCTTGCTTGTGTTACAAGGTGTGAAGTTGAGTCAGACTCAATGCCCGACCACTGCAGAAGATAGAGAGAAAATGAAAGTCATTCCCTATGCTTCAGCCATAGGTTCTATCATGTATGCAATGATGTGTACCAGACCTGATGTGTGCCTTGCTATTAGTTTAGCAGGGTGGTACCAAAGTAATCCAGGAGTGGATCACTGGACAACAGTCAAGAACATCCTGAAATACCTGAAAAGGACTAAGGATATGTTTCTCGTTTAGGGAGGTGAAAAAGAGCTTGTCGTAAACGGTTACGTGGATGCAAGCTTTGACACTGATCCGGATGACTCTAAGTCACAAACCGGATACGTATTTTTATTGAATGGTGGAGGTATAAGTTGGTGCAGTTCCAAGCAGAGCGTCGTGGCTTGATCTACGTGTGAAGCGGAGTACATAGCTGGTTCAAAAGCAACAAATGAAGGAGTCTGGATGAAGGAGTTCACATCCGATCTAGGTGTAATACCTAGTGCATCGGGTCCAATGAAAATCTTTTGTGACAACACTGGTGCAATTGCCTTGGCAAAGGAATCCAGATTTCACAAGAAAACCAAGCACATCAAAAGACACTTCAATTCCATCCGTGATCAAATCAAGGAGGGAGACATAGAGATTTGCAAGATACATACGGATCTGAATGTTGCAGACCCATTGACTAAGACTCTCCCACGAGCAAAACATGATCAGCACCAAGACTCCATGGGTGTTAGAATCATTACAATGTAATCTAGATTATTGACTCTTGTGCAAGTGGGAGACTGAAGGAAATATGCCCTAGAGGCAATAAAAAAGTTGTTATTTATATTTCCTTATATCATGATAAATGTTTATTGTTCATGCTAGAATTGTATTAACCGGAAACTTAGTACATGTGTGAATACATAGACAAACATAGTGTCACTAGTATGCCTCTACTTGACTAGCTTGTTAATCAAAGATGGTTAGGTTTCCTAACCATAGACATGAGTTGTCATTTGATGAACGGGATCACATCATTCGAGAATGATGTGATTGACTTGACCCATCCGTTATCTTAGCACTATGATCATTTAGTTTATTGCTATTGCTTTCTCCATAACTTATACATGTTCCTATGACTATGAGATTATACAACTCCCGAATACCGGAGGAACACTTAGTGTGCTATCAAACGTCACAACGTAACTGGGTGACTATAAAGATGCTCTACATGTGTCTCCGATGGTGTTTGCTGAGTTGGCACAAATCGAGATTAGGATTTGTCACTCCTTGTATCGGAGAGGTATCTCTGGGCGCTCTCGGTAATGCACATCACTATAATCCTTGCAAGCAATGTGACTAATGAGTTAGTTACGGGATTTTGCATTACGGAACGAGTAAAGAGAATTGCCGGTAACGAGATTGAACTAGGTATTAAGATACCAACGATCGAATCTCGGGCAAGTAACATACCGATGACAAAGGGAACAACGTATGTTGTTATGTGGTTTCACCGATAAAGATTTTGGTAGAATATGTAGGAACCAATATGAGCATCCAGGTTCCGCTATTTGTTATTGACCGGAGATGAGTCTCGGTCATGTCTACATAGTTCTCGAACCTGTAGGGTCCGCACGCTTAACGTTCGGTGACGATCGGTATTATCAGTTTATGTGTTTTGATGTACCGAAGGTACTTTGGAGTCTCGGATGTGATCACAGACATGACGAGGAGTCTCAGAATGGTCAATACATAAATATTGATATATTGGACGACTATGTTCGGACACCGAAAGTGTTCCGGGAGGTTTAGGGTAAAACCGGAGTATCGGGGGGGTTACCGGAACCCCCCCGGGAAGTTATTGGGCCCTTAGTGGGCTTTAGGGGAGAGAGAGGGAAACAGTCAGGAGGTGGCCCCCCCTAGGGAGTCCGAATTGGACTAGGGGAGGGGGGCGCGGCCGCTCTTTCCCTCTCCCCCCTCTCCTTCCTTCCCCTCCTAATATGACTATCAAAAGGAGGAACCCTAGTCCTATTAGGTGGAGGATTCGTCCTCCCTTGGCGCGCCCTCTAGGGCCGGCCGGCCTCCTCCTCCCCTCTTTTATATATGGGGGAGGGGGCACCCCATAGACACACAAGTTGATTGTTTTAGCCATGTGCAGTACCCCCTCCACAGATTTCCACCTCGGTCATATCATTGTAGAGCTTAGGGGAAGCCCTGCGTCAGTAACTTCATCATCACCATCATCACGCCATCATGGGGACGAAGCTCTCCCTCGACACTCAGCTGGATCTATAGTTTGTGGCACGTCACCGAGGTGAACGTGTGCAGATCGCGGAGGTGTCATACCTCCGATGCTAGGATCGGTCGGATCATGAAGATGTATGACTACATCAACCGCATTGTCATAAAGCTTCCGCTTACGGGCTACGAGGGTATGTGGACAAAACTCTATCCCCTCTTGTTGCTATGCATCACCTAGGTGGATCTTGCGTGTGCGTAGGATTTTTTTTGAAATTACTGTGTTCCCCAACAGGCACGCCAAAGATGTCGTGGGAAACCACAATCACCTATGGGGCCATGTGCCCCTTTTGTTTCATCGGGGAGATGGGCACGTTGCACAAAGAGCGGAGAAGCGTAACACAGCATGGCAGAGATCACATGGGCAATTTTACACAGGTTCGGGCCGCCATGAGGCGTAAAACCGTACTCCTGCTTTGGTGTAAATATGGTGGATAATGGTGGAGAATGCGACCCTCTTGCCAGGCAGGGTTGCCTCAGCGCGAGAGTAGCCACAGGCGTATGAATGTGTGAGGGTCCGAATCCTCTCTACGGTTGCCATGGGCCTCCTTTTATATATAAAGCAGTCACCACAGTGGAAAATCAGTCTTTACATACTGATTAGATAACAAATAGTTCTATCATACCTAACTCCATAGGCGGACAGCGCGCATTAAATGCGCCGCCCAGTGTCACATCACAGCATGCCCGGCAAGGCAAGCTTCATGCCTACTTGCTTGACACGTCTCAGGACGGGTGTCATTTGGAGGTGTTTTCTGTAGGAAGTGGCTGTCATGTGGCAGGAAGAAGTCACTTAGTCACTTAGGAACTTGACACCGCACTGATTGATGACGTGCGTCGTTGTGAGGTGGTGTGGTCGAGTAGTTTGACTCCGGAAGCCCCGACAGGCCTGCCAGGACGATCTGGAGGCGCTCTTCAGGGGTAACCCCAACCCTACCAGGCTCGCCTGTCCGACAAGGGTGGTTTTTCCCTTAGTGACATCTTGTCTCTCCGTCTTGACTTGGTCTTCTCGACCAGCTCTCTGATTCTTCAAAGAGCTAATCCCTTCGTGCTTGGTTTGATCTTGGGCGCTACAAACTTGTTAGTCTGGGAAACGGACCTAGGGTTTGTTGCACCGACAATAGATCTCGATAAAACGTGAAATAAAAGATGCAAATAAAAAGTGCAACAAGGTAATTTTGGGTTTTTGGAATAATAGATCTGAAAATAAATGTGGAAAATAATAGACCGGAAAGAAAATATGATAAAGAATAGACCCGGGGGCCGTAGATTTCACTAGTGAATTCTCTCGAGAAATAGCATCCGGTGGGTAAACAAATTACTGTTGGGCAATTGATTGAAGATTGAATAATTATGACGACATCCAAGGCAATGATCAATATACAGGCATCACGTCCAAGATTAGTAGACCGACTCCTTCCTGCATCTACTACTATCACTCCACACATTGACCGCTATCCAACATGCACCTAGTGTATTAAGTTCATGGAGAAACGGAGCAATGCAATAAGAACGATGACATGATGTAGGCCAGATTTATTCATGTAGGAATAGCCCCTATCTTGTTATCCTTAATAGCAATGATACATGCATGTCTTGCTGCCCCTTCTGTCACTGGGAAAGAACACCGCACGATCGAACCCATCACAAAGCACGTATTCCCATGGAAAGAAACATTGATCTAGTTGGCCTAACTAAACCAAAGATTTGAAGGCAAAATATGAGGCTATAAATAATCATGCATATAAGAGATCAGAAGAAGACTCAAATAATATTCATGGATATAGATCTGATCATAAACTCAAAGTTCATTGGATCCTAACAAACACATCACAAAAAGAGTTACATCAAATAGATCTCCAAGAGACCATTCTATTGAGAATCTAAAGAGAGAGATGAAGCCATCTAGCTACTTCCTATGGACTCGTAGGTCTATGATGAACTACTAATGCATCATCAGAGAGGCACCAATGAGGATGATAAACCCCTCCGTGATGGTGTTTAGATTGGATCTCGTGGTTTTGCAACTTGCGGCGGCTGGAATTGTGTTTCGTCGACTCCCCTAGGGTTTCTGGAATACTTGGGGATTTATAGGGCGAAGAGGTGGTGCAGGAGGCCACCGAGGTGGGCACAACCCACCTGGGCGCGCCTGGGCCTCCAGGCGCGCACTGGTGGGTTGTGATCCCCTCGTAGTCCCCCTCTGGTACTTCTTTGGCCCATCAGGTGTCTTGTGGCCCAGAAAAATTCTCTAAAAAGTTTTGCTGTGTTTGGACTCCGTTTGGTATTGATTTTCTACGAAGTAAAAAACAAGCAAAAAACAGCAACTGGCACTTGGCACTATGTTAATAGGTTAGTCCCAAAAAATGATATAAAGTTGCTATAGAATGATTGTAAAACATCCAAGAATGATAATATAACTACATGGAACAAGCAAAAATTATAGATATGTTGGAGATGTATCAGCATCCCCAAGCTTAACTCATACTCGTCCTCGAGTAGGTAAATGATAAAAATAGAATTTTTGATGTGGAATGCTGCCTAACATGTTTATCACATATTCTTTTCTTTTATAGCATGGACATTTGGAATTTGGTATGGTTCAAAGCAATAGTCTAGTTCTGACACGAGGTTTCAATACTCAAGCATATCAATAAGCAACCATGTCTTTCAAAATATCAACACTAAGGAAAGTTATCCCTAGCCCATCATGCTTAATCATTGATCCATTCATGAAACACACTAGCATATTAGCTACATCTAATGCTCAAGTATGATCACAGTGCCCCTTAGGTAGTGCTTTATAAGTGAAGATGGAGACTCAAATAAAAATAAAAATTGCATAAATTAAATAGATAGTCCCTTCCCGAAGGGAAGTAGGGATTTGTAGAGGTGCCAGAGCTCAGAGCTTAAACTGAGGGATAATTTTTTTTGAGAGGCATACTTTTCTCGTCAATGAAAATGACCGATTGATTCCCAACACTTTCCTTGCTAGATATATCATAGGTGGTTCCCAAACAGAAAATAAAGTTTATTCCTTTTTCCACCATTCTTTCACAATCCATGGCTAGCTGTATCCACAGGTGCCTTCCATACCAACACTTTCTAAGAAATTTATTATTTGAAAATACAAAGTAAATTTATTTTTCATTTCAGGACTGGGAATCCCTATTACAGCCATACTCTCGGGCAATGACAAGTGAATAAACACTCATCTTGAGAATAACACATCTAGCATGGAAAATTTTGGCCACCCCCCCCCGCTTCATGAGCGGTACGAGCACACAAAAAGGAAAAAATATTTTGAAAATTAGAGATGGCACATAGAAATTTGCTTAGAACGACACGAGAATACCACATATAGGTAGGTATGATGGACTCATATGGCAAAACTAGGTTTAAAGGTTTTGGATGTACAAGTAGTATTTCTACTTAGTACAAGTGGAGGCTAGCAAATAGATTGAGAAGCAACCAGCCAAGAAACGAAAAATCACATAAGAGAACATTAAGCATAACTAACACTGAATAATGCACCACAAGTAGGATGTAATTTTATTGCATAACTATTGTCTTTCGTGGTTGCATAGGGAATCACAAACCTTAGCACCAATATTCTTAGTAAAGCATAATTACTCACCAACATGACTCACATATCATTATCTTCATATCAGAAATTATTACAAGGAATCAAGTTTATTTTCTCCAATGATCTTCATGAAAGTTTCTATTATATCCCTCTTCAATATCTATCACTTTGGGACTAATTTCATATGTTCCTTTTGACAAGCTCAAACAAATCTAAGTGAAGAACATGAGCATAAAATTTTTGATCTCTCAAAATAATATAAGTGAAGAATGAGAGCATTTCTTCAAAAATTTGCTAACGCTCAAATAAATCTAAGGGAAGCATGAGAGGATTTCTTCAAAAATTTACTAACTCCCAAATAAATCTAAGTTAAGGATGAGAGTAGATCTTCAAAAATATTAAAGCACACCGTGCTGAAAAAGATATAAGTGAAGCACTAGAGCAATTCCATAGCTCCAAAAATTTAAGTGAAGCATAAAGAACAATTCTAACAAATCATACATAATTTTAGCTCTCTCAAATAGGTGTGTCCAGCAAGGATAGATGATACAAACTAAAAAGCAAAACAAGCAAAGACTCAAATAATATAAGACGCTCTAAGCAAAACTCGTGATATGTGATGAATAAAAATATAGGTCCAAGTAAAATACCGATGGTCATTAGAAGAAAGCGGGGATGCCTTCCGGGGCAGCCCCATGCTCAGTTGCTTATTTTTCTTTGTATAATAGCTTGGGGTGCCATGGGTCATCCCCAAGCTTAGGCTCTTCTCACTCCTTATTCCTTCGTCCATCGTGATCTCACACAAAACTTGAAAACTACAATCACACAAAACTCAACAAAACCTTCGTGAGATCCATTAGTATAAGAAAGCAAATAACCACTCTAAGTACTGTTTGCATTATATCTACTATATTCTAACTTTACCATGGCTTATAACCCCCGATACAATCCATAGATTCATCAAAATAAGCACACAACGCAAAGAAAACAGAATCTGTCAAAAATAGAACGGTCTGTAGTAATCTAAAAACTTCGTATACTTATGTAACTTGAAAAATTCCGAAACATTAGGACAACGTAGTAAATTTGTATATCAATATTGTGTAAAAAAATTCAGAATTTTTCATCGCTTCTGCGAGTTTTTAAAATTCTTCTACTGGATGCAAAAGTTTATGTTTTCCAACAAGAGCAAATAAACTGTCACCCTACATGATCCCAAAGGCTTTACTTGGCACGAACACTAACTAAAACATAAAAAACACAATCATAACAGTAGAATAATTGTGCAAACACTCAAGAACAGAAAGAAAAAGTAAAAAAAATAAAATTTATTCATTGGGTTGCCTCCCAACAAGCGCTATCATTTTATGCCCATAGCTAGGCTTAATGCATAGATTCAAGTATTGTCATCTTTTGTTTTGGATCCATAGGATGCCCTCATGATTGATTCATATGATAGCCTAATTCTTGTTCCAGGGAAGTTTTCTATACCCTTCCTTAGCGGAAATTGAAATTTAATATTGCCTTCTTTCATATCAATCACGACACCTATAGTGCGTAAAAACAGTCTACCAAGTATAATTGGACAAGATGGATTGCAATTAATATCAAGACCAATAAAATCTATGGGCAAATAATTCCTATTTTTGAGAATAAGAACATCATTAATTCTGTCCATAGGCTTTTTAATAGTAGAATCCGCCAAGTGCAAATTAAGAGAACATTGTTCAATATCGGTAAGACCAAGCACATCACATAAAGATTTTGAAATTGTGGAAAACTAGCGCCCAATTCACATAAAGCAAAGCTCTCATAATTTTCAAACTTGACTTTGATAGTAGGTTCCCATTCATCATGTAATTTTCTAGGAATTTAAATCTCTAATTCCAACTTTTCTTCTAAAGCTTTCATCATAGCATCCACGATATGTTTAGTAAAAGCTTTATTTTGTTCATAAGCATGGCGTGAATTTATCATGTATTGCAAAAAAGAAATACAATCAATCACAGAGCAATTATCGTAATTAAATTCTTTGTAATCCAAAAGAGTGGGCACATCACTAGTTAAAGTTTTCACCTCTCCAAACCCACTTTTATCAATTTTCGCATCGGGATTTTCACCCTCCAAATTATCGGGACGGCTTCTAGCTAAAGTTGACTCTTCTTCAGTCCCTTTATCATCAACTTTAATTTTACTAAACAAGGAACCAATAGAAGAAACACCAATCATTTTAAGATCTTCATTATTGAAGCAATCAGTGGAAAATGCTCTTTCTAAAAATTCTCTGTTAACTCTAAGCATAGCGGTTCTTTTCTTACTTTCATGCATAGACACATAAAAAGCTTTAATTGATTCCTCAACTTGGGTACAAAAGATTTCAACTTGAGATTTTCAACGACTTGAGAAATTCTATCAATGCTTCTAGACATATCATCAATCTTATTCAACTTTTCTTCTATCATAGTATTGAAAAGTTTTTGAGAATTGATGAATTATTTAATATTATTCTCAATATTAGAGGTGTTCCTATGATATTATTGTAAGAAGGATTACCATAATTATTAGAGGAATTTCCAGGGAACGGCCTAGGATTAAAATTACCTCTATAAGCATTGTTATTAAAATTGTTTTGCGAGATAAAATTCACATCTACGGAATCACTATTTTTCTCAATAAAAGTAGACAAAGGCACATAATTAAGATCAATAGGAGCACTTTTATTAGAAACCAATTTCATAGGAGAATCAACTTTTTCACTCAAAGTAGAAATTTCTTCAATCGAATTAACTTTTTACTAGCAGGTGCTCTTTTGGTATGCCATTGTGAATAATTTCCGTAATATTATCTAGCAATTAGTGGCTTCACCCAAAGTAATTTCGATAAAAGTACCACCCGGCAGAATCAAAAAGATTTCTAGAAACAAAATTCAATCTCGCAAAAAAAATCGTATAATCATCGAAAGACTTAAACCATGAGTAGGACAAGTTCTTAGCATCAATTTCATTCTATCCCAAGATTATGCAACATGTTCATGATCAAGTTGCTTAAAATTCATGATTTGAGTTCTAAGGGAAATAATTTTTGCGGGCGGAAAATACTTAGTAATAAAAGCATCTTTGCACTTATCCTAAGAATCGAGACTATTGCGAGGCAAAGAACAAAACCAAAATTTTGCACGATCCCGCAAAGAGAATGGAAATAATTTCCACTTCACAATATCATTGTCCACATCTTTTTATTTTGCATAACATACAATTCTACGAATGTGTTCAGATGGGACGTGGCATCCTCATTAGGATTACCAGAAAATTGCTCTTTCACAAGACTCCGCCTAGTGGCAGGAGGAGCAATTAGAGTGCTACTAAAATCATTATTATTAGTACTTGAAAAATCACACAACTTGCTATTTTCTTATGACATCGCAACTACCCAAACAAGGTTGCAAACAAAAGCAGATCTGACGAGGAAACGGTGAACCAAAAGGAGGGCGAATAAAACGGCAAATTTTTCTGAAGTGGGGAAGATGAAAACGAGAGGCAAATGAAAAATAATGTAAATTGCAAGGAGATGATATTTGTGATTAGGAACCTGATAGATGTTGATGATGTCTCCCGGGCAACGGTGCCAGAATTCTTTTTCATGTTGCTTGAACTATGTCAGTATTTCCCCAAAGAGGAAGGAATGATGCAGCACAACTATGGTAGGTATTTCCCTCAGTTATGAAACCAAGGTATCAATCCAGTAGGAGAACCAAGAAACACTATGTAAACGGTACCTGTGCACAAAGAACAAACACTTGCAACCCGACGCTTATAAGGGTTGTCAATCCCTTTTCAGGTAACGGCGCCAGAAATTGTCAAGTTGACGGATAAAAATTGTGATAGATTAGATAAATAGATCTCGATAAAACATGAAATAAAATATGCAAATAAAAATTGCAGCAAGATAATTTTGGGTTTTTGTAATAATAGATCTAAAAAAAGTGGCAAATAATAGATCGGAAATCAAATATGATAAAGAATAGACCCGGGGGCCATAGATTTCACTAGTGGCTTCTCTCAAGAAATGGCACACGGTGGGTAAACAAATTATTGTTGGGCAATTGATAGAAGATCGAATAGTTATGATAATATCCAAGGCAATGATGAATATATAGGCATCATGCCCAAGATTAGTAGACCGAATCATGCCTGCATCTACTATTATTACACCACACATCGACCGCTATCCAACATGCATCTAGTGTATTAAGTTCATGGAGAAATGGAGTAATGCAATAAGAACGATGACATGATGTACACAGGCTCTATTCATGTAGGAATAGCCCCCATCTTGCTATCCTTAATAGCAACGATACATGCGTGTCTTGCTGCCCCTTCTGTCACTGGGAAAGAACACCGCATGATCGAACCCATCACAAAGCACCTCTTCCCATGGCAAGAAAAATCAATCTAGTTGGCCTAACTAAGCCAAAGATTCGAAGAAGAAATATTAGGATATAAATAAGCATGCATATAAGCGATTGAAAGAAGACTCAAATAATATTCATGGACATAGATCTGATCTTAAACTCAAAGTTCATCGAATCCCAACAAACACGACGCAAAGAGAGTTACATCAAACAAATCTCCAAGAGATCATTGTATTAACAATCTAAAGAGAGAGAGGAAGACATCTAGCTACTGCCTACGGACCCATAGGTCTATGATGAACTACTCACGCATCATCGGAGAGGAACCAATGAGGATGATGAACCCCTCCATGATGGTGTTTAGATTGGATCTTATGGTTTTGCAACTTGCGGCGGCTGGAAT
Organism: Triticum urartu; assembly: GCF_003073215.2. NCBI lineage: Eukaryota > Viridiplantae > Streptophyta > Magnoliopsida > Poales > Poaceae > Triticum > Triticum urartu. The sequence goes on along the minus strand of NC_053027.1, from coordinate 354,115,288 downwards.
TGTGTTTCGTCAACTCCCCTAGGATTTCTAGATTATTTAGGGATTTATAGGGTGAAGAGGCGGTGCGGGAGGCCACCGAGGTGGGCACAATCCACCTGGGCACGCCTGGGCCTCCAAGCGCGCCCTGGTGGGTTGTGCTCCCCTCAGAGCCCCCTCAGGTACTTCTTTGGCCCATCGAGTGTCTTCTGGCCCATAAAAATTCTCCATAAAGTTACGCTGCGTTTGGACTCCGTTTGTTATTGATTTTCTATGCAGTAAAAAAAGCAAAAAACAACAATTGGCACTGGGCAGTATGTCAATAAGTTAGTCCCGAAAGATGATATAAAGTTGCTATAAAATGATTGTTAAACTTCCAAGAATGATAATATAATAGCATGGAACAAGAAAAAAATTATAGATACGTTGGAGACATATCAGACGGCGGTAAGACTCTTTGCGTGCTCGACGAGGGGCTGCTCCTCCTTCCACAGGAACTCGATGTAGCGTGCATGGTCGTTGACGCACATGCGTGGCTCTAGCTCCACCTCCTGCCCTCGGTCGGCGGCGTGGCGGAGTGGGTGATGACCTCGATGGTCGACCGTGGGCTGGTGAGCACAGCAAGGGATGGTGGGGTGGTGGCCACGACCGCCACCTCCTGCCTTCGGGCCACGGTGGCAGAGTGGGTGATGGCCACGGTGGCCAACAGTGGGGTTGCGTGCACGATGGCCACCTCCCGCCTTCGGGACGCGGTGGCGGAGCGGGTGATGGCCCTAGATTCCAACAGTGGTGATGCGGCCATGGCGGCAAACAGTGGGATGGCAGAAACGATGGTCGGCAACAGCTGCCGACGGGCACCGGTGGTAGAGCGTGCGGTGGGTGTTGCGCGCACGCCCAGAAAGGATGCCACACGCACTACACTACACAGGGGACTGCGCTACCGTCATGGTCTAGCCTCTCAGTTGGAGCTGTCCTCTGATGACGGCGGAGTGGTTGAGAGACGATGGTAGACCGGTGCCATTGGCGATTGTGGCAGAAGCAGACGAGATAAGCTACACAGAGGGAGGGGAAAATGCGACGCAGGACTTGCCGGCTGTGAGGGTTTATATAGTAGGCCAGTAAGCATTGGGATTTTGGGGAATTTCGCTGAGTCAGGCGAGAAGCTTGTGCGGCTATGCATGGGAAACTGTGTGGTTGCATAGAAACGGGCTCACCGACGATTCATTACTGCTACTTCGAGCCACCGTTTGGCCGAAAGAATACCCCTGCGCGTTGCTCAAGATTGCGCTCGAAGCCGTCTGTGATAGCAGGGTGACAAGACATGCAAGAGGAGGACGAAACGACATGTACACATACAGTTAATAAAAAACATTTGAGGCTTAATTACCTACTATCCCCATCCTGGTTTATATGTCGTCTTTGTATTTTCGTGCCAAATTTTGATTGGAGATTTAACTAATAAAATACGAAACAACATGTACACATACAGTTAATAAAAAACGTTGCGACTTAATTACATACTATCCCCGTCTGTGATAGCGTGCATGTTCAACTGCTCTATGTTTGTGGTTGCTCGCTGTTGAGGTGGCCGTGGCACGCTCTGCTCGTGTCCCGCCGCGCCCGCTCTGCTCTCGCGTCCCTCTGCACGCTCTGCCCGTCCCTCCATGCGCACTGCTAGTGTTTGGGGCCGGCGCATGATCATGTATGTTCGTGCCGGCATTATGCATGTGGTTGCGCCTGGCGCGGTGCCACGATGCAGTTACCCGCAGCAAAAACTCCCAAGAGGACGTGCTAAGGATCCAGGCCGCCCGGCCCCCAATTATTCCCGTGGCCATTTACCTTCATGTCTCGCGCCACATGACACAATAAGCACACCACGACAACACATACATAGAGGACATCTAGCGGTTCCTATGGCACTCCCAGCAGCCACTGACGACAACGGGGGCATTTCACCATGCTTCACATAGTGGACACTAACGTGAGGGGGAAGGACCTCTCGGTGGTGTACATGAACGAGCCGGTCTCGATGGAGAGCTCCATCCAAACTATGGAACAGTTGCTTGCTGAGGACAAGTACCAAGTGGTCAGTTTCGACCTCGAGTTCACCAGCGGTCGTGCGGGGCAAGATCAGAAAGTTGTCGTTGCCCAGTTGTGCATGTGACATGACATCCTCGTCTACCACTACCACCTGGCCACAAGGCCTTGCGAGCGTTTCTCCGGGTCTATCAACAGCCCCGACTATAGTTTCACTATGGTGGACACCACCAATGATCTAAAAGCGCTCTTTGTTTCGGGCTTGACCTACCAGAATCTTGTCAACATTCGTGACCACTACAAGGTTTGGGGCAGCACCAAGACCAAACAGAACTCCCTGGTCGACCCCTACTTTATGAAGATGAAAGATGAGAGCACGAAGGACAAGAACGTCTGGCATAGCGCATGGGATCAGAGACTGGATGAAGAACACATCAAGTACGTGGCCAAGGACACGTACACAAGCTCCGAGATGTATAGGTGGATCGTTGACATGAGGAAGTGCCTTCGTCCTACCCCAGACGAGGGATCGAACCACAGAGCAGTGGCAGGAGTGTCACAATAAGTAGATGACTAGATGATCGTTCCTCCTAGTTTAGAATGCACGAAATTGTTTATTGAGGTGTGTGCAAATGATTCGTATAGTCACTTATGTAATTGGACGTGTATTTTAGTTATATATATATGTGTGTGTGTGTGTGTGTGTGTTGTTCTTCTATAGGCAGAGCAAATCACATAGCTTATTAGTAGCAATCATATGTGTTATTATCGGTCTTCGTAAACATTTCTGATTACGGACCTGCTTGCCGTCTATCACACACATTTTGTTCACTTGAACTGTTTCTATTGTCTTGGCTCATCACAAATAGTTCATCTGAGTGAACTGTATGCCCTCCATTGAACAAAGCTTTATCTGGCCGGCCGTTTCTTTTGTGCAGCTTAATCACACACAGTTCATCCTAGTAAACTGTATACCGTATATCGCACACACCTTCATCTGGTTGACCATTTCTGTTGTCCTGGATCATCACAAACAGTTCGTATAGATTAACCGTATGCCACGCATCGCACATGCAGCTCTACTCTGAATCGTGTTTGATGTCCATGCCATCACAAAAAGTTCATATCATTTTTGACGATTTTCTTACACCACCGTTTGTGATTAATGCATCACAAACAGTTTTGTCGAAGGGTCTCTAATTGTACTGTCATGCTTGGACCATCCTGCAGTAGTGTAGCTAGCAAGTGGATCAGTAGCGAGTCGCTGCCATCGTCCATTGTTGTTGTTATTTATAGCTAGCAGCTGGCTAGGGAATTGGGGATTTTACAATTCACCCTGTGGAGCGTGGGAAGACTAAGTGGATCACACAACCATCTGTGGTGTCACGTGTTATCACACATGTGTTAACATAAGGAAATGTGTGTCTAATTAAATAACCATCGCACACGAGTACTTGCACCATTCATCGTGTGCGGTACTTCTAGCCATCGCAAGCAACTAGTTTTTATATTCAAAGTTTTTCTGCACATATAATCACACACGAAATAACTGTAGTAACCATCTCACAAATAGTTCATCCGAGTGGCCTGTTTGCCACATATCACACATGTCTTGTTTACAAAAAATGTTTTTGTTCTTTCGGCTGATCGCAAAAAGTTCATCTATGTGAACTCTATGGCATTGATCGCACACACCTTGATCCGGCTAACCGTTTCTCTTGTTTGGGATCATCATAGTGAATTGTATGTCGTCTATCGCACACACCTTGATTTAGTTGACCATTTTTGTTGCATTCCCTAATCCCAAATAGTTCACCCGAGTGAATTGTATGTCATATATCGCATACACCTTGAAATGGCTGACCGTTTCTATTGTTCTGGCTCATCGCAAATAGTTTGTATGGATGAATTGTATGCCACATATCGCACACACAACTCGAATCTAAATCGTGTTTGATGACTCCAACATAACAAACAGTTTGTATCATTTTTTATGGTTTTCTTCACCATGATTTGTGATTTATGCATCACACACAGTTTTTTCGAAGGGTCTCTAATTGTAGTGTCGCGTTGGCAGCATCTTGCATGTAGGTGCAACAAACCCTGGATCTGTTGCCCAGACCGTGTACAGGCTTAAGATCAAGATCACTACATCCAAGACCATACCATGCACAAGGGATCAGCTCTTTGAAGAACTAGAGTACGTATCAAGAAGACCAAGTCAAGATTAAAGAAGCAAGATACCACTAAGGGAAGACCTCCCTTGCCGGGCAGGCGAGCCTGGCAAGGTCAAGGTTACCCCAGAAGCAAACCTCCAGACTGCCCCGGCAGGCCTGTCAGGGCCTACAAAGGCAAACCACCCAGCCAAGACTCCACCGCATGACCTCACAGCAACGCAAGTCATCGATTGGTGCTGTGTCAAGCCCCCAAGTGACTAAGTGGTTCTTTCTTGCCACATGGCAGCCACTTTCTATGGAAATCACCTCCAAATGACAACCGCCTAGCGACGTTTCATGCAGACAGGAGAAAAGGTGGCCGAACAGCCCGGCAAGGCTTGTCGGGCAGGCCATGATGTGACACTAAGCAACACATTTAATGCGCTCTGCCCTTTCTATAGAGTTAGGTATGATAGCAATGTTTGCTATCTAATCAATATACAATGACTGATTTGATACTATGGTGACCCCTTGATCTATAAAAGGAGGCCCATGGAAACCATAGAAAAGATTCAAAACCTTGTACAATCATATGCACGTAGCTGCTCTTGTCCCGAGGAAATCCTGCCGGGCTAGAGCGCCGCGTTTCCACCACAATCCACCATCAATCCACGGTGGCTCGCGGTGGCCAAAACCTGGGTAAAATCGCCGGCGTGATCTTTGTCGTGCTGCGTGACGCTCTCTGCTCTTTGTGCAACGTGTTCACCCCTGCCAAGCCACAAAGGGCACATGGCCCCATAGGTGGTCGTGATTTCCCACGACATCTTTGGCGTGCCAAGGTAGGGGGGTAGCGCTTGCGCGAACCCAAGAAGCATACGTAGCGTGTCATCTTCATCATCGTTCTATTCATCAATGGCTCCATCGTCCATGGCGCCCAAAAAGAAGCCCAGTGCTGCCGCCCAGCCGTCCTCCTTGAAGGCCCCACCGCATGCAACCACCGACATCGCGGGGGCTGCGGAGACGCCTGGGGATGTGGACGCTGCGGGGGATGTGGTCGACACAGGCGGCATCGTCCCCACCTCCCCTATGGCTGAAACAAGAGCAGTAGGCACCAGAGAAGGACAACACCAACAACATCCTAGAGGCCACACTCTACGAGGTATGGGTGGAAAGATCATTCCGTTTCGCCTATCCGCCTGGCCGAAGGGCATAGCCACAGCGGTGGCGCTCTCTCTAGGGAGAATCGCAATCCTTCGGCCGCCCCCGCTGCGAGCGGGACGTAAGTGCATGCACCACCCCCGGAGCAAGCTGGCCCAGCCAATGCACCAAACGGAGCCGCCGGTCCACAAGCGCCTCCAGCTCATCACCACGCCATCTTGGTGACTGGCTCACGACGACGAGAGCACATCGCGACCACTACCGGCACTATCAGGAGCTGGGAGACGTTACGATATTCATTGACATCCATGCCAAGCACCGGTTCAGAGGCCATGACGCGGGCCCAACTGCTGTTGAGATTTCCGCCGGCAGCCGATCAGATGGATGAGTGGAGAGCTACCATTCAGAGACTGATTGGTTTCGCTGAGGTGGGAGGATCATAGCGGGCTGGCCCGCCATGGCCTCCTCAGGCAACGACAATAGCCCACGCTGCTTGTCGGGCGGAAGGGGCCACCCCTATGGTGCAATCCCCTCCGCGGCAACCAGCATGGGAGCTGCGTGATTAAGAACCCGACGTCGTCTCGATGGCTTCGTCCGACCCTCGAGCGCGTCAAGGCCAATGGCAAGTCCTGGAGGACAGGAAAAGGGAAGGCGCGCATGTCGCCATCGAGCGACGCCGCGACACCCACCCCTAGTGCGTTAGGCACGATCGCCCCAAAGTTAACGAGCCCGCATTCGCCGTAGGCGGGTTCTTGCCTTTTGAGGCTGGGTGCCCTGCCTTCACCCCTGAGTTGCGGCAAGTCTGTTGGCCATCCACTCGTACGTTCAAGCCGAAGATACCAGAGAAGTATGACAGGAGATTGAACCCGACAGAGTTCTTGAGCATTTACACCATCGCTGATCAAGCTGCCAGGAGAAGAGATGAGAAGGACTTCGCAACTACTTCCCTTTGGCACTCAAGCGAAATGTTAGGTCTTGGCTAATGCACCTGCCGGAGAAAGGATTGTAATCTATGTCAAGAACTATGAAATCTACGGGCACATAATTCCTATTTGCAACAATAAGAACATCATTAATCCTTCCCATAGGTTTCTTAATAGTGCAATCCGTAAGATGCAAATTTGAAAAACAATCATAAAATTCATGGAAACGTAGCACATCACATAAATTTTTTGGAATTGTGGAAACGCTAGAATCCCAAATCACACAAAGCATGACACTCATAATCTTTAATCTCAATCTTAATAGTAGGTTCCCACTCATCATAAAGTTTTCTAGGGATAGAAACTTCCAATTCAAGCTTTTTTTCAAAAGGTTGCATCATATCATCAACGATATGTTCAGTAAAAGCTTTGTTTTGATTATAAGCATGAGGATAATTAAGCATGGATTGCAACCAGGAAATACAATCTATTAAAGAACAATTATCATAATTAAATTCCTTGAAATCCAAAAGAGTGGGTTCACTGCTACTTAAAGTTTTGACCTCTCCACTCCCACTTTTATCAATTTTTGCATCAAGATCAAAAAACTCCTAATCATTGGGACACCTTTTTAACTAAAGTTAACTCTTCTCCAGTCCCATCTTTATCAAGATTTATATTGGAAAAAAAGATTCAATAGGAGTCACATCAATCACTTTAAGATCATTATTTAAAGACTCCGGTTTAGTGGCCATCTTATTTACTAGGGTAGCTTGTTTATCAGAAATTTGGCCTACTAAATTTTGAAGATGAGCAAACAGAGATTTCAAACCATAAAATTCCTTAGACATATCATCAAGCTCTTTATTCATGTACTCCATAAAACTTTTCAGCTCCTTAAGCTCGTTCCTAAAAAAACCATTATGCTCAAATTGTAAAGACATGAAGCTCCTAACATTATTTTCAATTTCTTCCAACCTCCTAAAGTGAGGATCAATGCTCCTTGGTTGAGCCATAAAGACAGGCAAGCACACCAACACACAAGCACACAAAAAGCAAACAAAGAAGACAAACGGAAGAGGGTCGAAGAAAAAGGCAAATCTTTTCAAAAATAATTTTAGAAGTGGGAGAGAGGAAAACGGGAGGCAAATGATTAATAACGTAATGTAAGAGATGAGAATTTTATGAATGGGTACTTGGTATGTCTTGACTTGGCGTAGCTCTCCCCGACAACGACGCCAGCAATTCTTCCTGCTACATCTTGAGCTTGCGTTGGTTTTTCCCTTGAAGAGAAAAGGGTTATGCACCAAAGTAGAGATAAGTATTCCCCTCAGTTAGAGAACAAAGGTATCAATCTAATAGGAGACAACGTACAAATCACCAATACCTGCACAAACAATCAAACAACTTGCACCCAACGCAATAAAGGGGTTGTCAATCCCTTCACGGTTACTTGCAAAAGTGCTGATAGAGACAGATGAAACTGAACAAATGATAAAGTAAATATTTTTGGTTTTTTTGTTTTATAGATCGGAAAGAAAAAAATTGTAAAATAGTAGATCGGAAACTAACATGATGGAAAATAGTAGATCGGAAACTTATATGATGGAAAATAGACCTGGAGGCTATAGGTTTCACTAGAGGCTTCTCTCAAGATAGCAAATAATACAATGGGTGAACAAATTACTATCGAGCAATTGATAGAATAGCGCAATGTTATGACGATATCTAAGGACATTATTATGAAATATAGGCATCATGTCCATGTGAAGTAGACCGAAATGATTCTGCATCTACTACTATTACTGCACACATTGACCGACTCCTGCCTGCATCTAGAGTATTAAGTTGATGAAGAACAGAGTAACACATTAAGTAAGATCACATGATGTAGAGGAATAAACTCAAGCAATATGATGTCAACCCCATCTTTTTATCCTCGATGGGAACAATACAATACGTTTCTTGCTTCCTATACTGTCACTAGGAAAGGACACCGCCAGATTTAACCCAAAGCTAAGCACTTCTCCCATTGCAAGAAAAACCAATCTAGTTGACCAAACCAAACCGATAGTTTGAAGAGAATTACAAAGATGTCAAATCATGAATAAAAGAATTCAGAGAAGGTTCAAATAATATTCATAGATAATCTGATCATAAATCCACAATTCATTGAATCTCGACAAACACACTGCAAAAAGAGGATTACATCAGTTAGATCTCCAAGAACATCGAGGAGAACATGGTATTGAGAATCAAAGAGAGAGAAGAATCCATCTAGCTACTACCTATGGACCCGTAGGTCTATGGTAAACTACTCACGCTTCATCGGAAAGGCAATAGAGTTGATGTAGAAGCCCTCCATGATCGAATCCCCTGCTAGCTCACGCTCTCACCATGGTCTCAAAGCTTGGCACGCCAAGCTCGCAGAACAAAGGACACAGGGTTTATACTGGTTTGGGCCACCATTGTGGTGTAATATCCTACTCGAGTGTGGTGTGGTGGATTGCCTCTTGGGCTGGGGATGAACGAGTACAAGGGAAGAACAGCCTCCTAAGGAGAGGTGTCCTTGAGCTCGATGAGCTAGTGAGATGGCTTTGGTGGAGTAAATCCAATCCAAGATGAGCCGATCCTCGACTACGGTGGTGGCTAGTCCTATTTATAGAGGCTCTGGTCCTCTTCCCAAATGTAGGCGGGAAGGGATCCCACAATGGCCAGATTTGAAGGGAAACAACTAGTACAAGTTATCCTAACAAAAGGTGGTCTTCGCCTGCCAAAGGCTCTGGTGGTGACGCTGTCCTGGGCTCCACGGTGACCTTCGTCCTACCATCTTGCTGGTCTTGGTCTTGTTGCACCGATATGGAAACCTTTGCATGATGCCTCGGGAATCCTCGCCTGCGCTTGCCTCCTTAGCACCAAAGAGAAAACGAGCACACTTCATGCGCTGGCACCCGCCTGACACCCGCATGGCCTTGGTCGTCATGGCCTACGTCACAGGGACCTCACGTGGTGCCCCTTGCCTTGATCTCTCAGCCCCTCACAAGCCATCCTGGTGAGGCCTCCCCCGAGGAGGTCTTGCATCATCCGCCTCACGAGGCTTGGCCCCTCGCGAGTGTCTTGAGTGTTCGCTGATGAAGATAGGCCGTACAGGGCCGCTGGTGGAGCTACGTCGTGGGCTGCAGGTAGGCAAGTCTGGGGACCCCCATTCCCAGGACGCCGATAGTAGGCCCCGGGCCAAAGGCGTGCTTGGACTTGGCTTCGAGGCGAAGCCAATGGGCCAGTGCGGAGCGCCGCGGGCCCCAACAGCCTGTGGCCTCGGTTGACGCATGGCGATTGATGGGACATGGGCGTCTCCGCTTCCCCATGCTGCCTCGGCAACTGGCCGCCTGACAAAAGGTTGGTGCGGGCTGCATTTGCTTTCATTGCTTTCCATCGCCTTGCTCCAGATCGCCTTTCTCGCTCCTTGCTTCCAGAAACTCCAGATCCGCCTGAATCCTCCTTCAAGCCTGCCGCCAATGGCACCCAAGAAAGCCCGGGCCACTCCCTCGTCGTCTTGGTACGAGCCGGCGCTCGAAGCACCGAGCGTTTCAGAGAAGAACGTTGTCGCCGTGCTCCTGATGATAGCGGAGGGTGATGAGAAGAGGAAGACTGTGCTCCGGGCTGGCTCCGCCGAGCCGAAGGCCTCAGGTAGCACCTTCTACCCCTTCTTTATGAGCAGCATCGGCGCCGGGATGATTCCCCCTTTCTCTGACTTCTTCTACGCCGTCCTTGTCCATTACAAGATCCACTCTCTTCATCTTCATCCCAACTCCATCCTTATCCTATCAATCTTCACCTTCTACCGCGAGGCGTATGTTGGAGTGATGTCGTCTGTGGTGCTGTTGTGCCACTTCTTCTTCCTCTAGATCAAGGAGGGCCACTGCTCTGGGTGTGTTGGCTTCGACATGGCCAACAAGATGAACCCCATCTCGAAGGCCGGGAAGAAGGCCGAGGTCTTCAGGGGAAAGTGGGTTTTGATGGACGCCAAGCACGCCCACCCCCGGCTGGTGCTGCCGACGGAGATGCCTATGTCCCAAGAGTGGTGGCTTCGCGCGAAGCTCACCAACTCCAGGGCGATGCAGGTGTTGGAGAGGATGAACGCCGACCTGAGGCCTGGTGATTCAAGGGGGTGAAGCTGCCGGGGGCCATGATCGTCAAATAATTCATGAAGCAGCACGTGGCTCCCCTCCAGTCGTGCCCACGCCCCTTGTGGAGGCTCGGGGACGGGGGTGACGACCTCCCCCTGCACCCGGAGGCCTTGTCTGACGCGGAGCTGAGCGCGGCCCTTCGATCCTTGGTCGGGGACGACCAGGGGTACCCGCCGAACATCTTCGTTCCCTTGTATCGCCCTCCGGATGGGGCGAAGGTGGTCGCCGCCCTGCCTGTTTTTGACGGGCGTGGGCTCGTGCCTCCTGCGCCCTCGAACGTCCCGGTGACGATGACTCTGGTGGACGTGTCTTTCGACGAGTCTCGGGTGGAGGAAGATAAGGAAGAAGAGGAGGAGGAGGAGCGCGACTCAGAGGCGACCCGCGAAGGGGCGGGGGAGACCTCCCCTTTGCGCAAGGACGGCATCCTCCACACCCTGCCTGATGACGATGATGAGGCTGATGTCCTCCTGGAAAGGGGGGAGCTGCGCACAGCAGGGGGATCCATGAGGTCCAAGGTCAGTCCCAGGAGGAGGTCACCGGCCGAGGTCCCGACGAGGGGAAGGTCGGCGCTGATCTCCCAAGATGACACCCCCGTTTTGACGCTTCCTCCAGCTACTTCTAGCCTATCTGCTACCCCCTCTTCAGCGCCTGGAGGCCACGCGCCCGCACCTCAGGCTGCGAGGCTCTCAGGTTTCAAGCTTAGGAAGTGGAGAGACTATGCCACAGTGGACCAGTAAGTATTCTTGTCCTGCCTTGTTCTTGCTTCTGCTGCTGATTCTTGACGCATCTTTGTTGCGTAATTAGGCCGATGCCCGCGGCGAAGAAGAGGAAGGAGGAAGCGGTGGTACTGCTCGGGACCAAATCGCTTGCATCGGCCGCACCCTCCTCTGCCGGGAAGGGCAATGAGAGCGCTCGCGCTTCCCCGGCCCGATCATCCTCGCGAGGCTTGGGGGAGCGTCCTCTGCAGGAGGCAGCCCCTGTAGCCTCGCTGGCTCTGGAGGTGTCGACGTCCAGCTTGGTTGCTGGGGTCCCCCAAGTTCAGTAGCTCCTAGCCTCTCCGGCTATGGTGACGACATTGTCTCCTCCTCCTTCCGCCGCACTGTTGACCCTGGATCCTTTCGCCTCCCCTAACGTCCTGGAGCATGCTCTCTCTACGCTGACACTGCTGTGAGAGGATCTTCAAGGCACTGACCATCACCTGGCGGCTGGGTGCCTAGAGCTAATCTCTGGCTGGCTTCAGTCCAATGTGCCTGTCCGGGCAGCATTGAGCCAGGCTGCTGCGGCCTCCAAGAAGGACAAGGAGGTCATTACCCAAGCCACGGCTGCTCATGAGGTGGTGCTGAAGGACGCCGGGGCCACCCAGGATCGCTGTCGGTCGCTGGAGACCGTGCGCAACGAGCGTGCGACCGAAGCTCGCGACCGTAAGGCGGAGGAGGAGAAGATGAAGGCACGATAGGATGCTGTCAGGGGTCACGACGCTGAGCTGGAGCGGCTGGCGAAGGCGTAGGCCATGGAGCACAGCCGGCTGGGGAAGCTGGAGCAGAAGATGAAGGCAGAGAAGGCCAGGATGGAAGTCAAGGCGAAGGCCCTGGTTGAGGACCACGTGGCCTTCAAGTCCCTTGTGCAGAGGTCTCGTGTGGCACTGCGGGCACTCTAAGAGAAGGGCTTGGAGGAGCCACTGGTGACAGCCGACGAGGGCCCCACCCACCTACTTCCTCATCTGGTCACCGCGCTTGAGGATGTCGTGGACGGGATCGTCCCTTTGGTGGAGGGGGAAGCCTGCACACTTTCCTCGGCCGCGCTGACGCGCGTCTTCAGCCATCTCCATGTTCGTGATCCTGACACCAATCTTGACGAGCTGCTGGAGCCTGAGGATGACAAGCACTGCACAACTGCTGCCGAAGCCATGAAGGGCTGGGTGGAGGCTTTGCTGAAGAAGTTCCGCACCTTCGACCCTGCGCCCTAAACTGGTGGTACTGCCGAACTTGCCACTTCGGCGGGCGGCGCTGGCAAGGGAAACGTCAAAGGGGAGCCTTCTGTGAGTAATGGCGGTGTCCACGGATGACGAGATGACTTGCTGGCGGGTCCTTTTCCTACTTTGCTTTCGCAACACGAACCATGCCTCGTGGAGGCGTTTAAACTTGTATTTGATATTCAAGAAACAGTATGTCTTGTAATATTTGTTTGAGTTCCGCGATTTCCTTTCCGTTTGCTTTGGTGTTCTGCGTCGGCAGGGCCCGACCCCGCGCATACCTCAGCCGCCATTGGGCCGTCCGGATCACCAGGATGTACCAAGGAGCGAGGGGCTATGTAGCCAGTTAGGCTCCTGAGCCGCGATGCTCAGGAGCCCCCCTTGACGCGCAAACAACTTACAGAAAGGAGATGCAGGAGTTGGCCTATTGTTCTACATCGGCAGGGCCCGACCGCGCGCATACCTCATCCGCTGTTGGGTCGTCCGGATCACCAGGATGAGACCAAGGAGTGAGGGTCTATGTGGCCAGTTAGGCTCCTGAGTCGCGATTCTCAGGAGCCCCCCTTGACGTCCAAACGACCTTCATACCTTTTCCCTCGCTAAGGCTCCGCTCGGGAGGGGTGCACGACGACGAGGTCCGAGGGACCTGGCAGGGTGGTATACGCTTGCACGATGAGGCCAGACATTGAGCTCGGAGGCTCCCTGAGGTTGATACGGCCATGGGGCTGGCCTTAGTTGTTTATCACCAGCGCGAAGCATAGCGCTTCCTCACTTGCACGGGCATAACTGCTCGTCGGCCGTGTCGACTGCCAGCGCGGAGCATGGTGCTTCCACTGGTGCGTGGGTGAGGGCTCCCTCTGAGTGGAGCCCCCATCACATGTACAACCCCGCCCTGACACGTGGCTTGCACGGCAGGGCTAGACGAGGTGTGTCTGGGCACTTGTGAGCCAGCGCGGGACTCCCGAGACCCTACCTCAAGGCGGGTTGCGCCTAGTCTTGGCTCTTGATGACTGTGGTCGTCCTGCAAGATGGTTAGGAACCTACACCAAGCGAATCTCCTGAGGCCATCACATGAGGAGGCCAAGCACCAATGACCCCAGGAGGTGACGTGAACGGGGCCGGCCCGCCAGACAGAGCTCAACCGTTGGGTTTATCGACGCTGCAGGGACGAACACGAGCATAGGTGCCGTGCGTAGTCTTCTCATGCAAAGGATCCTGATGAAAAACGATCGGTGCACGGCTCCCGTGGTGGGTGACAATCAAACAGGGGATGTATATAAATAAATCATGCACGGGAACCATCTAGCTTAGATAGATGCGAGAACAATACATGCCACTGGGACGGACCCGAGCAGCCTGGGATGATGCAACCCGAGGGGCACCCCCAGTAGGGTAAGCTAGAGATGCAAGAGGATACATGCCGCAGGGACAGGCCCATGCGACCTAGGAATAATGGAGCCCAAGGGGCGCTCCCAGCTGAATAAGTTTTGGAAAGTGTCACCTGGTTTTGTTGCCGAAGGATTGTTGGGGTAGCTGAAGGCGTGCGCTGAAGAAGTCGCTCCTCACGATCGGCCAAGACCCTGAGCCTCGGGAGGCTCTGGAAGCTCATGTGGCTCCTTGAGGACTGTCGGCGTCTTGGGAATGGGGGTCCCCAGACTTGCCTGCCTGCGGCCCACGGCGTGGCTGAGCCAGCAGGCTGTATGGCCCATCTTCACCAGCAAAGCATCCAAGACCCTCGCGAGGCAGACGACGCAAGGCCTCCTCTGGAGTAGCCTAGCCGGGCAGGCTCGCGAGGGGCGGAGATATCAAGGCGGGGCAAACCTCACGAGGCCCTCATGACGTGAGCCATGATGCACGGCACCAGGCGGGCACCAGCGCGCGCAACTTCCTTATTTCCTCTTTGGTGCTAAGGAGGCAAGCGCAGGCGAAGTGTACCAAGGCATCGGGCAAAGTTTGCCATATTGGTTCAACGAGACCAAGACCAGGAGGACGGCAAGACAGAGGTCATCGTGGAGCCCAAGACGACGTCACCACCAGAGCCTTTGGCAGGGGAAGACCACTTTTGTTAGGATAGCTTGTAGTAGCTGTCCCCCTTCAAATTGGCCCGCCATTGTTGGCTCCCTTCCCGCTCGATATTTGGGGAGAGGACCAGTGCCAATATAAATAGGACTAGCCACTGCCAGGACCCCGATTCCAAGTCACATCGATCTAGCCGGTAACACCTCATATCACATTGCGGCCTCACGCACGGTATCCCCACGGGTGTCGCCTTACCATGGCCCGGGACCGTTTGCGCCTTTTGGCTCACGTATATGATAGTGTCGCTAGCATCCATATGACAGAGAACCCGGGCCGACATGGCTAGTCGAGAACCCAAAGCGGCACAGACCTATGGGGACAGGAATACATGAATCACATCGAGCATGTCGGTCATCCGCGAGTGAATCCGGGCTGTAGCACTGGGCTAACAGGACTCCGGGGAACTCGGGCTATAGCAGGCTAGGAAGGACTCCGGATGTCTCCGCGTGACATTTCCCCGAAGGGACAGACATAGGAACGAAGTGAAACACATGCCGACCAGTCAAGTGTCCTGAGCAGTAGTGCTGGGCTAGCAGGACTCCGGTGAACCGGGCTGTAGCGGACTACTATGGCTCGAGGAACACTAGACTACATTTCCCCATAAGAAAGGCTGCCAAGGATAAACAAATAGATTGTCGGATCCCACACATACCAAGCATTTCAATCATACACACAATATGCTCGATATGTGTAAATACAACATGGCATCACAACAAAACTCTACAACTCAAGTACTTTATTTAAAGGCTCCAGAGAGCCATACATAACATGTTCATACAGGTAGGGGTCACATGATCCGACACTCAAGTCATACAAGCATACAAGAACATGCGGAAGCAAATAGTCTGAGTACGAACAGTAGAAAGAAAGAAGGCTTCTCGAAGCCTATCTATCTACATAGGGCCCTCCATGGCCAGGATCACCAACTGGGTGGCAAGTCACTCATCGACGTCGAGATCTACATAAAACCCATCGGAGGGGGCGGTGTTGTCGTCTAAAAACAGTAATTAAACAAACATGAGTACAAAGGTACTCAGCAAGTCTTACATCAGAACCTACTATACATGCTCATTCTCAAGAAGGTGGTGGAGTTATTGCAGCAAGCCAGCTTTGACTCTTGGCTAAGCTATCCTACGGGACACCACTTAGTAAAATAGTTTTCGCACACGAGTCAACTAATCACCAACACAATACACCACCGGGGATCCTCCCTCGTCATCCTACGAGAGGGCCATCCTCGGTAGTCACACTTATCTTGAGTCTTTTAGTAGTATCCATTAACTTGTCTATGAACTGCATAGGCAACCAAGTAGTCCTTTACCGCGGGCGCGGCTATTCGAATAGATGATGTTAACCCTGCAGGGTTGTACTCCTTCATACATGCTCTCACCACTTACCATCGTTTACACGACATGTACTCGGCAACCTTCAAGCGGAAGCCCAACGAGGGTGTCGGCCACGGCCTACCTAAACACTCAAGCCTCTAGTCCAGGTTTATCGCCTATCCAGGTTCCATCCGTAGGGAGTCCGGCCGAGGTTTCCACATACGGCCCCCAACGATGTGAACAGGGTTCCCGAGACACCAAATGGGTGACTCGGTACACCGTGCCACGGTGTATCTACCGCAACATAGCCCACCCCTAGGGTCAGTGCTACGCACGGCCGCCAACACAGAACCTACAAACACCAGAAACTAATTGCAACTCCTGGACAGAGTACTAGGGTGATTAAGAAGCCGAGAGGGTCAATTAAGGATCCCAATGCATGGTAGTAGCTGATTCTTAAAATCACACATACAGATCTCAGTTCTTAGGGGCGGCCTCAATGAAACAACCCACCATGTACTCCTACATGGCCTCTCATCGATACCTTTACCAAATCATGTTCAACACATCCCTCACATTGCCGACATAATCATTTCACTCTAGCCCATCACCCAGATGAACCAGACCTGACACAACTCTAAGCATAGCAGGCATTGCAAGGTAGGAAGCACATACAAGGCTCAATCAACTCCTACACATGCTAGTGGGTTTCATCTAGTTACTGTGGCAATGACAGGTCATGCAGAGGATAAGGGTTCAACTACCGTGGCACACAGCAGTTTGAAACGTTGTTGTCTTAATGCAGTAAATGAGAGCAGAGGCGAGAACATGGAATTGTATCGATATGATCAATGGGGATGTTTGCCTGATGTAGTGGTAGTAGGGTACTCCCCTTCAGACGGATATTCGGTGTTATCCTTGGAGGCAGAACCTATCACGAAAGACACACCGAACATAATCAACACATGACAATATGCAAAAATATGATGCATGCTATGACATGGCAAGATGAATGTGTCTTGGCCTAATGCAAGCTAAAAAAGAAAGGAATGAACCCATTTGAATCAAAGATTCAAATGTTAGTTCATTTAACATAGCCATATTAGTGCATTATCTTATTTTGCTTAAACAACAGGGTTATCTTGTTTTTTCATGCATGAAACCATTACCAATGGATAGATTGAATTTTTCTGATCAAAATTCATATATAAATCTTTTCATTTGGAGTTACAGATTAATTTCTATGATTTTTAGAAGTTTTGGCTATTTTCTTTAATTTCCTATATAAAAATAAATCCAGAAAATGAATAATTGCATCAGCACTGCGTCACTGTGACGTCAGCGAGTCAAAGGCGCCAGGGCCAGTCAAACCTGACTGGTGGGCCCTGTCTGTCAGTGTCTCAGCTAACTAACATGATTAAGTTAATAGTAACTAACTGTCAGTGGGGCCTAGGCCCACATGTCAATGACCTAAACTAATTATAATTAGTTAGAACTAATCCTAAACTAATTAACAGGCCGGCCCCACCTGTCATAGGCTCAGGGGGGGAGTCAACCTGGGCCCACACGGGTCAGGCGTGGTCAACTCGCCGGTCAGCGGGTCAAAGCCTGCCGGTGTTTAGCCGCCGGTGCGGCCAGACGCGGTGGCGCGCTGCGGGATTTGCCCACAGGGCATCATTTGCTGTGCGGAGAGCAGCTACGGGCAGCTGGTGCTCGCCCGCATCCAGCCGTGGTGATGGCTTGGCCGGGGAGTGGCCGGAGCATCGCCGGCGACGAGCTTGGCGGAGGCCGAAGCTCGGGTCAGCTCGTGCGCGTGGCTGAAGTGGCCTAGGCGGCATGGCGCTTGCACCTACAACATCTACGCGATGCAGTGAGTGTGATGGGCACAAGCCTGTGACCAAAAGGTCACCGGAGCATCGCCGGCGACGTGGTCAGGCGGCGGTGCGTTCGGACGAAAAAGGCACGGCGGCTACAGAGCTCTAGCGACGAAGCGGAGAGAAGTGGGAGGAGTAGTAGCTCACTGGGAATCCGCAGAGAAGGTCAACGTACTGGAGGAAGGCTCGGTTCGGTCGGAATGGCGACGGGGATCTCGGCGGCCCGAGGTTGAAGACGACGGCGGCGGGGACGATGCAGGGGCTCCGGCGTCGTGCGGCTTGGCTAGTCGATGTAGTCGACGACGGCGAACCATCCGGACACGGTGAGAGGGCGCGGGGACGGCATTGGACGTGGCTGCGGCGAGCGGCGGCAATGGTGACGTCTCGGGGACGTCCGGGAGGGCGAGAGAGAGGAACCAGAGGGAAGAGCGAATGTCTGCGAGGTCGGGGAGAGAGAGGGGGGCATCCCACGTCGACAGTTCGACGAGGGGAGCGGTGAGGCGGCGGGCAGCTACGTGGCGCGCATGCTGTGCTCGCCGTCGAGCAGCTGCTTGCCTGCCTGGCCAAGCCAAGCATCTCGCTGGAGCGTTGGCTGGGCTGGGCCGGCAGGTGGGCCTGTTGGGGTGGGCGCCAGGTAAGCTTTCTCTTTCTCTCTTTTCCTGTCTGTTTTCTTTTTCTATTTTTCTGTAACTTTAGGGCTTTATTAAAGATACTTAGGCACTTACTAAAATCCTGAAAATAATTGTGGGCTCTGTTGGGATTATTCCTAACAGCCCTCACTTAACTCCAGAATTACTTGGGCATTTAAAATATTTTATAGCATTTAAATGCCCAAATTCAAATACTTATGATTTAATTCAAAGAATCCAGAATGTCCTAGAAAAGAGTGCACCATTTTTGCCAGGGGTTTTAACCCAATCCAGAAATGATGAACATTTTGTGAAGGGCATTTTGGGTTCATTGAAAATAATTTTAGTGGCCCAATGATCAGCACGGGTGTTGAAAAGCTCCAGTCTCAATGCCCGATTCTCTCGGTCCTTATCCTCGAGCATCTCGGCAGTGGTGCGAGTTAGTGAGTCCTCATGTGTGGAGTCAGCATAGATATCCTGGAGATACCCTTGTGCTCCCAGGAGTGAAGCTGGCATATAACGGAAGTTGATGTTCCGAAGCAGGCCAGTCCGGACTCGCATGATGGTCATCATGGAATAGGCAGCATCCTGCACAGCCATCTCAACAGTAACCCCAAGTCCATAGGAACAGTGGAGGGGCTCGGTAGATCCAGGATAAGAAGGAAATATCCTGACGGTGTAGAAATATTGGCTTTGATTAAAGTCTCGGAATTGCTCTTCGACAATGTATTCGGGATACCAACCGTAACCCGTCTCGATCATTACCAGGACTAACATAGCAGTATGACCGGGCACATCTTGGCACCGGGTCAGGCGAACCACTTGGTTTTGAGCACGAGTGGCCATCTGAAAGCACAACCACAATGCAAAGACATTAGAATTTCTAGGGAAAATTGGACAGCATAACAGCTGTAAATGCTCAGAAAAAGATTTGAGACATCCACAATAGTTTGCAAGACCACTCAACAACATCATATAAAGGTTCTGATTCAACTGGCAACATACTCAAACTGGTAGAAACTGAACTGAGGCTGGTAACCAACAATCCTATAAGTTACTACGGATTAGCAACACGTGAACCTGACAAAAGAAGAGAGCCTAGTCCTTAACCCACGTTGAATGAGAAGAGAATGACTCAGATCAGAGAGCATAAGGTAAAGGAGTAAAAAGAGCCTTACGTTCCCTCCCACAATCAATTCACCTACATATAACCAAAGCATTTCTAGACTCGACATAGACCAGTTTGGCTCAACGAACCTACAGGCAGTCCAGCTCTGATGCCAACGCTGTCAGGACCCCGATTCCAAGTCACATCGATCTAGCCGGTAACACCTCATATCACATTGCGGCCTCACGCACGGTATCCCCACGGGTGTCGCCTTACCATGGCCCAGGATCGTTTGCGCCTTTTGGCTCACGTATATGATAGTGTCGCTAGCATCCATATGACAGAGAACCCGGGCCGACATGGCTAGTCGAGAACCCAAAGCGGCACAGACCTATGGGGACAGGAATACATGAATCACATCGAGCATGTCGGTCATCCGCGAGTGAATCCGGGCTGTAGCACTGGGCTAACAGGACTTCGGGGGACCCGGGCTGTAGCAGGCTAGGCAGGACTCCGGATGTCACCGCGTGACATTTCCCCGAAGGGACAGACATAGGAACGAAGTGGAACACATACCGGCCAGTCAAGTGTCCTGAACAGTAGTGCTGGGCTAGCAGGACTCCGGTGAACCGGGCTGTAGCGGACTACTATGGCTCGAGGAACACTAGACTACATTTCCCCATAAGAAAGGCTGCCAAGGATAAACAACTAGATTGTCGGATCCCACACATACCAAGCATTTCAATCATACACACAATATGCTCGATATGTGTAAATACAACATGGCATCACAACAAAACTCTACAACTCAAGTACTTCATTTAAAGGCTCCAGAGAGCCATACATAACATGTTCATACAGGTAGGGGTCACATGACCCGACACTCAAGTCATACAAGCATACAAGCACATGCGGAAGCAAATAGTCTGAGTACAGACACTAGAAAGAAAGAAGGCTTCTCGAAGCCTGTCTATCTACATAGGGCCCTCCATGGCCAGGATCACCACCTGGGTGGCAAGTCACTCATCGACGTCGAGATCTACATAAAACCCATCGGAGGGGGCAGTGTTGTCGTCTGAAAACAGTAATTAAACAAACATGCGTACAAAGGTACTCAGCAAGTCTTACATCAGAACCTACTATACATGCTCATTCTTAAGAAGGTGGTGGAGTTATTGCAGCAAGCCAGCTTTGACTCTTGGCTAAGCTATCCTATGGGACACCACTTAGTAAAATAGTTTTCGCACACGAGTCCACTAATCACGAAAACAATACACCACCGGGGATCCTCCCTCGTCATCCTACGAGAGGGCCATCCTCGGTACTCACACTTATCTTGAGTCTTTTAGTAGTATCCATTAACTTGTCTATGAACTGTATAGGAAACCAAGTAGTCCTTTACCGCGGACACGACAATTTGAATAGATGATGTTAACCCTGCAGGGGTGTACTCCTTCATACATGCTCTCACCACTTACCGGCGTTTACACGACATGTACTCGGCAACCTTCAAGCGGAAGCCCAACGAGGGTGTCGGCCACGCCCTACCTAAACACTCAAGCCTCTAGTCCAGGTTTATCGCCTATCCAGGTTCCATCCATAGGGAGTCCGGCCGAGGTTTCCACATACGGCCCCGAACGATGTGAACAGGGTTCCCGAGACACCAAACGGGTGACTCGGTACACCATGCCACGGTGTATCTACCGCAACATAGCCCACCCCTAGGGTCCGCGCTACGCACGGCCACCAACACGTAACCTACAAACACCAGAAACTAATTGCAACTCCTGGACAGAGTACTAGGGTGATTAAGAAGCCAAGAGGGTCAATTAAGGATCCCAATGCATGGTAGTAGCTGATTCTTAAAATCACACATACAGATCTCAGTTCTTAGGGACGGCCTCAATGAAACAACCCACCATGTACTCCTACATGGCCTCTCATCGATACCTTTACCAAATCATGTTCAACACATCCCTCACATTACCGACATAATCATTTCACTCTAGCCCATCACCCAGATGAACCAGACCTGACACAACTCTAAGCATAGCAAGGTAGGAAGCACATACAAGGCTCAATCAACTCCTACACATGCTAGTGGGTTTCATCTAGTTACTGTGGCAATGACAGGTCATGCAGAGGATAACGGTTCAACTAGCGTAGCACACAGCAGTTTGAAACGTTGTTGTCTTAATGCAGTAAATGAGAGCAGAGGCGAGAACATGGGATTTGTATCAATATGATCAATGGGGCTGCTTGCCTGATGTAGTGGTAGTAGGGTACTGCCCTTCAGACGGATATTCGGGGTTATCCTCGGAGGCAGAACCTACCACGAAAGACACACCGAACATAATCAACACATGACAATATGCAACAATATGATGCATGCTATGACATGGCAAGATGAATGTGTCTTGGCCTAATGCAAGCTAAAACAGAAAGGAATGAACCCATTTGAATCAAAGATTCAAATGTTAGTTCATTTAACATAGCCATATTAGTGCATTATCTTATTTTGCTTAAACAGCAAGGTTATCTTGTTTTGTCATGGATAGATTGAATTTTTCTGATCAAAATTCATATATAAATCTTTTCATTTGGAGTTACGGATTAATTTCTATGATTTTAGAAGTTTTGGCTATTTTCTGGAATTTCCTATATAAAAATAAATCCAGAAAATGAATAATTGCGTCAGCACTACGTCACTATGACGTCAGCGAGTCAAAGGCGCCAGGGCCAGTCAAACCTGACTGGTGGGCCCTGTCTGTCAGTGTCTCAGCTAACTAACATGATTAAGTTAATAGTAACTAACTGTCAGTGGGGCCTGGGCCCACATGTCAATGACCTAAACTAATTATAATTAGTTAGCACTAATCCTAAACTAATTAACAGGCCGGCCCCACCTGTCATAGGCTCAGGGGGGAGTCAACCTGGGCCCACACAGGCCAGGCTTGGTCAACTTGCCGGTCCGCGGGTCAAAGCCTGCCGGCGTTTAGCCGCCGGCGAGGCGAGACGTGGCGGCGCGCTACGGGATTTGCCCACAGGGCATCATTTGCTGCGCGGAGAGCAGCTACGGGCAGCTGGTGCTCGCCCGCATCCAGCCGTTGTGATGGCTTGGCCGGGGAGTGGCCGGAGCATCGCCGGCGATGAGCTTGGCGGAGGCCGAAGCTCGTGTCAGCTCATGCGCGTAGCTGCAGTGGCCTAGGCGGCGTGGCGCTTGCACCTACAACATCTACGCGATGCAATGAGTGTGACGGGCACAAGCCCGTGACCAAAAGGTCATCGGAGCATCGCCGGCGACGTGGTCAGGCGGCGGTGCATTCGGACGGAAAAGGCACGGCGGCTACAGAGCTCTAATGATGAAGCGGAGAGAAGGGGGAGGAGCAATAGCTCACTGGGAAGCCGCAGAGAAGGTCAGCATGCCCGGGGAAGGCTCGGTGCGGTCGGAATGGCGACGGGGATCTCGGCGCCCCGTGGTTGAAGACGACGGCGGCGGGGACGATGCAGGGGCTCCGGCGTCGTGCGGCTTGGCTAGTTGACGTAGTCGATGACGGCGAACCGTCCGGACACGGTGAGAGGGCGCGGGGATGGCGTTGGACGTGGCTGCGGCGAGCGGCAACGACGGTGACGTCTCGGGCGACATCGGGGAGGGCGAGAGAGAGGAACCAGAGGGAAGAGCGAATGTCTGGGAGGTTGGGGAGAGAGAGGGGGGTCGTCCCACGTCGACAGCTCGGCGAGGGGAGCGGCGAGGCGGTGGGCAGCTGTGTGGCGTGCATGCTGTGCTTGCCGTCGAGCAGCTACTTGCTTGCCTGGCCAAGCCAAGCAGCTCGCTTGAGCGTTGGCTGGGCTGGGCCGGCAGGTGGGCCTGCTGGGGTGGGCGCCAGGTAAGCTTTCTCTTTCTCTCTTTTCCTGTTTGTTTTCTTTTTCTATTTTTTTGTAACTTTAGGGCTTTATTAAAGATACTTAGGCACTTACTAAAATGCTGAAAATAATTGTGGGCTCTATTGGGATTATTCCTAACAGCCCTCACTTAACTCCAGAATTATTTGGGCAATTAAAATATTTTATAGCATTTAAATTCCCAAATTCAAATACTTATGATTTAATTCAAAGAATCCAGAATGTCCTAGAAAAGAGTGCACCATTTTTGCCAGGGGTTTTAACCCAATCCAGAAATGATGAACATTTTGTGAAGGGCATTTTGGGTTCATTGAAAATAATTTTAGTAAACCCTAGTTGTTTCCAGGGGGGTTGCTGGGGGTTCTGTCATCCCCATTTCAAGTTTCTGTAAAAGTAGACATGATGCAATACTCTAATGCATGAACTAGCTAGGGTGTGACAGCCACCACCTTAGTGGAGGACGGATCATTCAGACCATCCACACACGCACAAGCTCACCGAGCTCAAGAACACCTCAACCTCAGGAGGCTGTTCTTCCCTTGTACTGTTCATCATCAGCCCTAGAGGCAATCCACCACCAACACACTGGAGTATGGTATTACACCACAACGGTGGCCTGAACCAGTATAAACCTTCTGTATTTCTGTGTTGCGAGTTTGTCGAGTTCATCCGCGAGATCTTAGTGAGCTAGGGCGTAGATTGGTAGGAGGGAAAGAATTCGCGCGCACCCTAGTGTTTGAACCTTATGGGTTTGCCGAAACCCCACATCTGATATTTGGCGCGCAAGGTAGGGGTGCGCCGTAGCCTCCCTTCCATTAGTTCGTCGCTCCGTCGTCTCCATGGGGGACACTCGCCGTGCTCGAGCTGAGCTTCGGGCTGCCCTGACCGCACGCGTCGCTCAGACGGCTCCCGTCGGCGGGACACATCGCCGTTCCCCGTCTCCTGCCGCCAACGCTGCCACTGGCCCGGCGGGGAATGAGCAACAGGCGTCCTTGCTGCATCCTTCGGTGCGGCAGGACGGCTGCACCACCACTCCATCGATGACCCCTTCTGGTTCTTCGTCTCACGCTCCCGGCGCTCCCATGGAGGCACGGGCCGCGCTCCTCGCAGCGAACGAGCTCCTGCGCTACCGCCCCATCGACGACCTCTACGAGGAGTGGCTCGAATGCGTCGCCGAGCTCGTCCGCGCCGTGGGGGCTCTCCGGCACCGTCCCACTCTCTGCCTCCACCTCAACCAGTCGCGGGCGACGGGGCTCATGCCGCGCCTCCACCACCTCAGCCCCAAGACGTCGCCTGATCGAAGCCAAGAGAGAAGCCGTCAGGAAATTCCGCGGCCGCGAGAAGCTGCACCTGCGCTCCTTGCGCCACCTCGTCAAGACCGTGCACCGCCCGTAGTGGTGCAGTGCGGACCTCGTCAAGACCAAGCTCCACCTCCGAAGCGGTCCCCGGCAACCACGGCTGGCTGTCTCGCCTTCACCCCCGAGTTGCGTAGCGTCGCCTGATCGGGCAAGTTCAAGCCGGATCTGCCTCCTCACTACGACGGTACTGCCGACCCCGCGGAGTTCCTGCAGCTCTATGAGTTGAGCATCAAAGCGGCCAAGAGCGACGAAAGGGTCATGGCGAACTGGTTCCCCATGGCTCTCAAGGATGGAGCTCGCTCCTGGCTCCTAAACCTGCATCATGGCTCGATCTCCACCTGGGACGAGATGCGCGACCGCTTCGTCGCCAACTTCCAGGGCACTCGCGACCATCCTCCGGCCGCAGGTGATCTACGCCGCATCAGGCAGCAGCCAGGAGAGACCCTCTAGAAGTACAGCCAGCGCTTCAACAACACCCGCCTCAAGATCCCCAAGGTCACGGACGAGGCCATCATCTCTGCATTCTCCGACGGCGTCCGTGACGTCAAGATGAAGGAAGAGCTCGCCATCCACAAGGAGCTCTGCACATCTCAGGGGCTGTTCAACCTGGCGACCAAGTGCGCAAGAGCTGAGGAGGGGCGCCTCTCTCTCGTTGAGCCGCCAGCCATAGGCGTGGAGGAGAAGAAGGCCAAGGCCAAGGACGTGAAGCGCAAGGAGGTAGTTGTGCTCGCAGCGGAGCCCGACATCAAGCGAGGCAGAGATCAGCCCTAGTCATCCGAGAACGGCCGACCGTTCTGTGCCTTCCACAACCTAAACACCCACAACACCAGCGACTGTCAAGAGCTCAGAGCCTTACGAGAAGGACGCTACGGTCGATGCCCCGAGCGCAATGACCGGGGCTACGGTCGCGGAGGAGGATGTGGAGGCGGACGCTGGGACGACCGTGGCCCGTGTGAGGAGTGGCGCGACCGACCTCGTGAGGACCGCTGGCAGGACCAACCTCGCGAGGGCGCCTAGAGGGACCCGCCGCGTGAGGATCACCCCCAGGGTAACGCCGGTCTTCCCCCGCTGCCGCCACCAAGAAGGAACGACGACCACCACCAATACAAGGGGGCTGGGAGCTTCCAGGAGCCGCATGCGATCGCTTGCATCTTGGGCGGCACCCATGCCCCAGCCTCTCAGCGCATCTTCAAGCAGTTTGCTCGCGAGGTGAACGCGGCGCTCCCCAAGCTCGAGGCCACGCCCCCGCTTAGGTGGTCCCAATGCGCCATCACTTTCAACACGGTAGATCAGCTCAAGTGCGCAGCCACCGCTGGCACCCTCCCTATGCTGTGTTCCCCAGTCATCAGCAATGTGCATGTCACCGAGACCCTCATCGACGGCAGCGCAGGGCTCAACGTCCTGTCCATCGACATGTTCGACAACCTCCAAGTGCCATATGAGCAGCTCCTGCCCACCAAGCCTTTCTGAGGAGTGACCGATGGCTCCACCACGCCGATAGGGCAGGTCCGCCTGCTTGTCACCTTCGGGGAGCGCAAGAACTACCGCACCAAGCTCATCGACTTCGACGTCGCGCACATCCGCCTGCCGTACAATGCCATCCTCAGGTAACCAGCCCTGGCCAAGTTCATGGCAGTCACTCATCACGGCTACAACGTTCTCAAGATGTCAGGAAGTGGAGGAATCATCACGGTCCCGTGTGAAGAAAGGGATGCGGTGTGCTCCCTCGAGCGTGCCTTTCAAGCCGCAGCAATCGACGACCCCAACAGCAGAAATGAAGGCCCTCTGGAGGTCATCCCCAAGAAGAAGCAGCCGCGCCATGCAGGACCTCAAGAGGACGGCGTCGCGGCAGAAGCCACGTCAGGACGAGCGCTCGCTCCAGGGGCGCCTCCCTTTGTCGCATAGGAAGGCGCGCCCGGCGCCCTCCTTAGGCAGGGCTCGGGGGCTCTCTTGTGGAGGGCCTCAGACCTTGCCAACGTCACGAGGGAGGCGCTTGGGCACCACTTGGAAGCGTGCTTCGCGACACATGACCCTCGTGAGCTCGGCTGCTCTTGGCGCTCGAGCCCAAGGAGGAGTGCTGGATCAGGGAATTCAAGGAGTACCTGATGCACAGGACGCTGCCGGAGAAGGAAGAGGATGCGAAGCACGTGGCCTGGCAGGCCACAACATAATGTAACCAAGACGGCGAGTTATACAGGAAACGACTGAACAATGTCACGCTGCGCTGCATCTCAGCGATCAAGGAAGGGAGTTGCTGATTGACATACACGGCGGTGACTGCGGATATCACTCGTCGTCACGGAACCTCGTCGGCAAGGTGTTCCGCAGTGGATTCTATAGGCCTACATCAGTCAACGACGCGGCCAAGCTGGTGAAGTCCTGTGAAGCTTGCCAATTCCACGCCAAGCAAATCCATCAGCCTGCTCAGGGCCTCCAAACCATCCCGCTCACATGGCCGTTTACGGTCTGGGGGCTGGACATCCTAGGGTCGTTTCCCCGAGCTCCAGGGGGCTACCGCTATCTCTACGTCGCCATCGACAAGTTCACCAAGTGGGCGGAAGTGGAAGCCGTCCGTACCATTCCAGCCGGCTCTGCTGTCAAGTTCATCAAGGGCCTCGTGAGCCGCTTCGGGGTCCCCAACCGCATCATCACAGATAACGGTCCGCGGTTTACTAGCAACCTCTTCAAAACCTACTGTGCTAACCTCTTCAAAACTTACTAGCAACCTCTGCTGTCAAGTTTTCTCCTAAATCTCATGAAGGTTTTCTACTTGGTTATGGATCAAACTCTCACGCTTACCGTGTCTACAACAATTTCACCCGAAAGGTTGAAGAGACGGTAGATGTGAAGTTTGATGAATCTAATGGCTCGCAAGTAGAGCAATTGCCAATTGATGTAGGAGACAAAGACCCTTCAGAAGCAATTCAAGACTTGTCCATTGGCAAAATTCGTCCAACGGAGGTGAAGGAGAGTACTTCATCCGTTCAAGTGGAAGCTTCTACTTCACAACAAGGTGAACCAAGAATCGACACGGAAGCATCCACAAGTGGGACACACCAAGATGAAGAAAACGAGGAAGTACGTCAAGATGAACATCAACAACCTCCTTCTCCACCATGACAAGAGAACGACAATGTCAACAATGAAGAAGGCCAAGAAGAAGAACAAGATGAAGAAGATGTTCAACAAAGACCCAAGCAAAAGCTCTCACGAGTTCGAGCAAGAATTGCCAAAGATCATCCCGTCGATCAAATCCTCAATGATATACAAACCGGGAGAATCACTCGCTCAAAAACTCGTTTAGCTAACTTTTGTGAAAACTATTCATTCATCTCTAGCATTGAACCAATGAAGGTTGAAGAAGCATTGGAAGATCCGTATTGGATAAACGCTATGCATGAAGAGCTACATAATTTTGAGAGAAACCAAGTTTGGACATTGGTTGAGAAGCCCGACAACAACCACAACATCATTGGTACCAAATGGGTGTTTCGCAACAAGCAAGATGAAGATGGACAAGTGGTCCGCAACAAAGCACGTCTCGTCGCCCAAGGATACACACAAGTCGAAGGTATGGACTATGGTGAGACGTATGCTTCCGTTGCTAGACTTGAGTCCATTCGCATCTTACTTGCCTATGCTAATCACCATAATATCACCTTGTACCAAATGGACATTAAAAGTGCTTTTCTAAACGGAGAAATAGAGGAGGAAGTTTATGTCAAACAACCTCCCGGCTTTGTCAATCCTAAGAAACCAAATCATGTTTACAAACTTCACAAAGCTCTTTATGGTCTTAAACAAGCTCCTAGAGCATGGTATAAATGCTTGACCAAGTTCCTTACTACAAGTGGTTTTGAGATTGGTAAAATTGATTCTACTCTTTTTACTAAAAGGGTTAATGGAGAACTATATGTATGCCAAATTTATGTTGATGACATCATATTTGGTTCAACTAACCCCCTCTTTAGTGAAAAGTTTGGAAAGCTAATGTCAGAGAAGTTTGAGATGTCTATGATGAGTGAACTCAAATTCTTTCTCGGGTTGCAAATCAAGCATACTAAGGAAGGTATTATGATTGGTTCATTGTTATACCTATGTGCTTCACGTCCCGATATTATGCTAAGTGTGTGCATGTGTGCACGATATCAAGCTGCTCCTAAAGATTGTCATCTTAAGGCTGTGAAAAGGATAGTGAGATATTTAATCCATACACCAAATTTTGGCATTTGGTATCCTAAGAGGTCTTCTTTTGATCTTGTTGGCTATTCCGACTCGGATTATGCCGGAGACAAGGTTGATAGAAAGTCCACTTCGGGTACTTGTCAATTTCTTGGTAGATCTCTTGTGTCTTGGTCTTCCAAGAAACAAAACTCGGTATCCTTATCCACCGCCGAAGCGGAATACATTGCCGCTGGTTCATGTTGTGCTCAATTACTTTGGATGACCCAAACTCTTAAAGATTATGGGATTTATGTGAAACATGTTCCACTGCTTTGTGACAATGAAAGTGCTATCAAAATTGGTCATAATCCTGTACAACATTCTCTAACTAAGCATATTGAAGTTCGTCATCATTTCATTCGAGATCATGTTGCTGAGGGTGACATCAATCTTAAGCATGTTCGCACCGATAAGCAATTAGCGGATATATTCACTAAACCGCTTGATGAGAAAGTGTTTTGCAGGTTGAGAGGAGAATTGAACATCATTGATGCTTCGAACTTGGAGTAGAAACTCCATTGGATACATGCAAGACATGAGCTTATGACTAATCCATGATGTATCTCTTATGATAACTATCTTATGTCTTGGATATATTTGCACCTTGCATGTTGTCTAACCCATGTAGGTGCTTGGTTGAATCTAATTCCATGAGATTGCGACTCACTCACATCTTGAGCAATCTCTACAAGACTAAGACTCTACACAATAGTGGTTGAAGACAAGGAAGCACAAAACCATTCAAACATATCCTTTGACAAATTCTATATTAAGCTTCATAATTGTCATTTTTGGATACACAAGTGCTCTTCCTTGCAAGAACTAACCCATGTAGGTAGATGAACTCGAACTCCAAGTGGTGCTCCCAACTCTTGATGAACTACATCAACTTTGAGCACCCACACAAGTTCAACTACATGAGCAAGAACTACATCACTATCCAAGGTATGTTATTCCATCTTAGAGAAGCTTTACTCCAAGACATGAGTCAAAGCAACTCAACAAGATGTGAATACATCAAGATGCTTAAACGAAAAATGGTAACCCCATTTTGAGCTTAAACGATGAGTATGACCTATGATCAAGTGTCCTCACTTGACTCCTAAGTCAATGTACTCTAACATAGGTGACTATGTCACCGCCCAATTCTAGATGAAGTTCTCTTGTGTTCTTTTCTGAGTTATTGCATTGGTCCCTTGCATATTTGTTTCCTTATTTTCTCAAACAAAAAAAACTTCATCTAGAAACCTTCACTCTTTTCCTTTTTGTTCTTGTTCTGCATATTTCTGCATCAAATTCATTGCAAATCTTTGCGAGATCTTCTTGACTAGTGAGCTGAGGTGACAAGTGTTTTTCTTTGTGTAAACTCGGTTTCACCGACTTGCAAATCTCGGTCCAACCGAATCTTTTCGGTACCACCGAAATATGCCACTCGGTGCCACCGACTTTGCAATCAGAAAAACAGTTTGCCACTTGTTCTACATTTCTTCTGATCCAGCTCCACTCAATGAATCTTGTCCTCCACAAGCATCACAATTTTATCCTCTACCTTGTGCTGAATCTCAAGGACCAAACCTATTCGATGGATTCCAGGAAAAACCTTCTTGGAAATTGATGTCAAAGGGGGGGGAGAGAGATCACATCAAAGCTTGTAGGATAAAGAGATCACATCAGGGAGAGAAACAGTCTCAAGGACCAAACCTACAAGAGAGAAAGTATTAAGGGGGAGAGAGAGACCTCAAGGGGGAGAGAAAGTCTCAAGGATCCCAGATGCTTGATGTTCAAGAGGAGAGATGCCACATGTCTTGTTGGGGGGAAAGACATGTTCATATGAACTCATTTGAATTAAGTTCTATTCATATCCTTCAGCTCTGATTTTCTGTTTCCTATCTTCTCCCAATATCCCATGTAAGATTCAGGGGGAGCAAGACACCTAAGGGAAAAGAAATCAGCCAAATTCATTGCATATCTTTATTCTTGGGGACATGTTGAATCCAATGTGGTACCTTGTACTCACTCTCTACATGTCATCCCAGTCTTGGCATTCTTGTGGTTTCTTTTGTTTGCTCTGGCTAGTGGACGTATCTGTGTTATCTAACCTTGTTTGTGCAGGTTCATTCCATCCTAAGCCAACTCGAGACCACAAGGTAAGTATATGCATCAAAATCATGAGTATGAGGAGTTCTTGCTTATGTACATACTATTTGCAAGAAGGACTCATGAGCATGAAGGTATTTTTCTTGATAATTTTTTGCTCTGATGCATATGGCCAAGATACATGTAACACATTGCCTACTCTGTCATGATTATGCTCTCACATGCCTCTATATTTCATATTTACATGAGTGCATACATGTAGGGGGAGCCTATGCTTGCTACATGTTCTTCCAAAGCTTTACTTGCTGTTCTTTATATCTTTATCTAAAGCTTTGATGTATGTTGCCATCAATTACCAAAAAGGGGGAGATAGAAAGCACAAGTGCTCCCTAGGTGGTTTTGATAATTGATGACAACATATCTCTTGTTGGACTAACACTTCTATCTAGCATGTTTCAGATAAGTTCAATAATGGAGTGGCATGGACTAAAGGTTGTGGGAACTCCTTCAAGATGCTAAGGACAAGGGATTGGCTAAAGCTTCAAGCTCAAGACTCTTCACTTTTACATTTTAGTGATCCAAGATCACATTGAGTCCATAGGAAAAGCCAATACTATCAAGGAGGGATGAGGTGTTGCTTAATGAGCCTCTTGCTTCATGTGCTTAATGATATGCTCCAAAATCCTCAACTACTTTCCCACTTCCACATATGACCTAAACCCTAAGCCAAACTCGGTCCTACCGATTCTTCCTATCCGGCGCCATCGAGTTTCACTTGTCATAAGCCACTGCCAAACCCTAATCAGTTTGGTCTCACCGATGGGATCTCGGTCTCACCGAGATGGGCTTGCAAACTCTCTGTTACCCATTGCAATATTCTCGGTACCACCGAGATATGAAATCGGTCCCACCGAGTTTGCTTGACCGAATCTCAGTTTCACTTATTACCCAAATCGGTCCCACCGAGTTTGAGTAATCGGTCAAACCGAGTTTTGGATTTACCCTAACCCTAGCACATCGGTCCCACCGAGTTGATCCAGTCGGTCCCACCGAAATCACTAACGGTCACTAGGTTTACATTTTCGGTCCGACCGAGTTTATTGATTCGGTCCCACCGAGATTGGAAAACCGTGTAACGGTTGGATTTTGTGTGGAGGCTATATATACCCCTCCACCTCCTTCTCATTCCAAGAGAGAGCCATCAGAACACACACACCATTCCAACTCATTTGTTCTGAGAGAGAACCACCTACTCATGTGTTGAGACCAAGACATTCCATTCCTACCATATGAATCTTGATCTCTAGACTTCCCAGGTTGCTTTCCACTCAAATCTTCTTTCCACCAAATCAAAATCCTATGAGAGAGAGTTGAGTGTTGGGGAGACTATCATTTGAAGCACAAGAGCAAGGAGTTCATCATCAACACACCATTTGTTACTTCTTGGAGAGTGGTGTCTCCTAGATTGGCTAGGTGTCACTTGGGAGCCTCCGACAAGATTGTGGAGTTGAACCAAGGAGTTTGTAAGGGCAAGGAGATCACCTACTTCATGAAGATCTACCGCTAGTGAGGCAAGTCCTTCGTGGGCGATGGCCATGGTGGGATAGACAAGGTTGCTTCTTCGTGGACCCTTTGTGGGTGGTTGCTTCTTCGTGGACCCTTCGTGGGTGGAGCCCTGTGTGGACTCGCGCAACCGTTGCCCTTGGGTGGAGCCCTGTGTGGACTCGCGCAACCGTTACCCTTCGTGGGTTGAAGTCTCCATCAACGTGGATGTAGGATAGCACCACCTATCCGAACCACGGGAAAAACATCCGTGTCTCCAATTGCGTTTGATCTCTCCAAACCCTTCCCTTTACATTCTTGCAAGTTGCATGCTTTACATTCCGCTGCTCATATACTCTTTGCATGCTTGCTTGATATCTATTGTGTGTATTGAAATTGTGCCTAAACTCCACTTAAACCGTAAAAGCTTAAAAATTGCAACTTTAGCACTAAGTGTCTAATCACCCCCCTCTAGACACATCTACTTCTAGATCCTACAAGGGCCCGTTCAGGGTCGTCCATGTCTCCAGGTCGGGTGCAGCGCGCCTGGAGACGCAGGACGGGACACTTATCTAGAATGCCTGGAACATCCAGCATCTCCGGAAGTTGAATCCATGAAGCAAGGCCCAGAGCCTGAGAAGCAAGGCCCAGAGCCTTAGAAGAAAGGCCCAGAGCCTGTGAAGAAGGCCAGGTGCCTGTGAAGAATCGCCGCCCGTGACACTCTCACGTAATAATGAGTGGGGCTGTACACGCCCCGGAGTCTCAGGAGCGCCGGCTTCAGGCCCTGGGGCTCCCTCCCATGCCTAGTGGATAACACTTAGCTCCGCGCTGGTGAGAAGACTTGAAGACTAGATTAGGTGCCGGACCCGACTTTTCATTTGCTTTCCGTAGTTGACTCGCTTTTCATCAATCAAAGTTTGCCTTTGGCGTTCCTTGCCGATTTGATTCCCTCGCCTCTCACTGCGTTTTTTCCAGATCAAATTTGCTCGTGTTCTCTCTCTCGCATGCCTCGCGAGGGGGCTAGGCAGGTGCCCTCGCGAGCATGTTTTCTCCTTAATGCCTTCTCGCGAGCCACCCACGTTCGAGCCCAAAAGCTAGCGCACTTCTCCTAGTCCGTGCCCCTCGGGTACTGCCACACAAAGCGACTGGTCAGGGCCAGGATGAACAGCAAATCTTTTGACGCACTTCCTAACGAGTTTTTCGCACTTCCTGAGCGAATGCAGGCCACCGAGGCAAGGTGAATGCGAGGAAATAAACGCTTCGCAAGGAAGAGGACGTCCTGAGTATACCAGGTTAAGTTATCTTTGCGCAAAATAACGACACAGCACGCATACTGATATAACCAAGGAACCATAGTTCGATACACGCCCCCCTGGGCCCATGCTGGTTTCATTCTTGATGCAGGAAAAGAGCAAAACAAAAGTAGCATTGCAGCGATCCGCGAGGACACGCACCTAGCACTACCCCGAGCCTAGCCAGATCCTTCCTCGCGCTTCATGGAGGTGTGGCGACGAGACGACCCACTGCCGCCTTCAAAACAGGCACGGCGGCTGGGCATAGCCGCCACTGCTGGAGCTGTAGTCGGACGAAGAGCCGCCGTAGCTGGATGAGACACGATCGCCGGCGATGGCGGGCTCGCCCTCGTCCTTGTCACGACCGTCCCCAAGGCCGAGTACCTCCTCACCGTCGTTCGCCTCCGGGCAGCACCCGGCGCGGCGACCATCTTCCCGAAACACTATCACATAAAGGGTCGACCCACCATCATACCTGAAGTGGAGGGTGCACCGCCTGCCCAGGCCGCACGTGCGTGCGAATGTCTGCCAGCCGCGGGCCAGGGCTATGTTGCCCGCGGCGGAAGTCTCGACCGCAACCCAAGAGGCCTTGCTGCAACAGCCATCTGCCTGCAGCCAGAGTCTGCCTAGACCAGAGGCCGGCAGTTTGCCGGCGAAGAAGCGCGGGAGTTGGAGCCAGTTGCCGGCCGGGTTCTCTGACCAGACGATGAACTCCGGCGACACCTCCGCCGCGTGGAAGCACGGATGAGGAGGCCGCGCCACCATGGCACGCCTCCCCTCATCAACTGGACCGCCATGGCTGGGATGACCCACTCCGCGTGCCATGGCGCTGTCTCGACAATGGGCCACGACGGGGGTCGCGGCATCTTTACATGGGCAGCCGCGGCCGCGCTTGGGTGCTGGGGAGCCGGGTCCCTTGCGAGGGGCTTTCCCCTTCTCGGCGGCGGAGAACTTCCTTCGTGGTGCCATGGGTGTCACTGCAAGTGATGGAACAAGGAGGAAGGAGCCAGCAAGCAAGGAAGAGATGGGCAACGGGGGATCCGCCCCCCTCACCATTTATAGCAAGGGAAGGCCAACCGGCGCCTCCCATGATCACATGTAATGATGGTTTTCCTTGCATGTCGCGGGGACCTGACAAGCCGAGCAGTTGCCGAGGCAACATGGGGAAGCAGAGATGCCCACGTCCAATCATCCACCATGCGTCAATCGAGGCCACAAACTTTTGGGGCCCGCAGCGCTCCGTACTTGGCCCTTGGCTTCACCGCGAAGCCCAGCCCGAGCGCACCTTGGGCCCGGGGGCTACTGCCGGCGTCCTGGGAATGGGGTCCCCAGACTTGCGTGCCCGCGGCCCACGGCGTGGCTGAGCCAGTACGCTATATGGCCCATCTTCACCAGCAAAGCATCCAAGACCCTCGCGAGGGTCCAAGCCTCGCGAGGCGGATGATGCAAGGCCTCCTCTGGAGTAGCCTAGCCAGGCAGGCTCGCGAGGAGCGAAGATATCAAGTCGGGGCAAACCACACGAGGCCCTCGCGACGTGATCCATGACGCATGGCACCAGGCAGGCGCCAACGCGCGTAGCGTCCTTGTTTCCTCTTTGGTGCTAAGGAGGCAGGTGCAGGCGAAGAGTATCGAAGCATCGGGCAAAGGTTGCCATATAGGTACAACGAGACCAAGACCAGGAGGATGGCAAGATGGAGGTCATCATGGAGCCCAAGACGGCGTCACCACCAGAGCCTTTGGCAGGCGAAGACCACTTTTGTCAGGATAGGTTGTACTGGCTGTCCCTCTTCAAATTGGCCCGCCATTGTTGGCTCCCTTCCCGCTCGATATTTGGGGACAGGACCAGGGCCAATATAAATAGGACTAGCCACCACCTTAGTGGAGGACGGATCATTCAGACCATCCACACACGCACAAGCTCACCGAGCTCAAGAACACCTCAACCTCAGGAGGCTGTTCTTCCCTTGTACTGTTCATCATCAGCCCTAGAGGCAATCCACCACCAACACATTGGAGTATGGTATTACACCACAACAGTGGACCGAACTAGTATAAACCTTGTGTCTTTCTGTGTTGCGAGTTCGTCGAGTTCGTCCACGAGATCTTAGTGAGCTAGGGCGTAGATTGGTAGGAGGGAAAGACTTCGCGCGCACCCCAGTGTTCGAACCTTAAGGGTTTGCCGGAACACCACATCCAACAAGGACCGTCTCCATCTCCTCCAGGACCGCGTGATGCCTAGCCTCCTGGGTTGCCAGGATGCTCTGTAGGTTGTGCTGGAAGGCGGCTGCCACACTCGGCAGGCCAAACGGCATGCAAACATAGCTATGAGGTGGACCCTCGCACCGCCCAACGTGCGAAGGCCAGAAGCGCTCCTGAGATGTGGACCTGTTGAGCCCTGGGATGTCGATGCAGACACGCAGCTCGCCACCCTCACATGGATGTGGAGCTGCACCAGGTGGGCGGCGGTCGCCGCGCATAGCCCTAGCTTCCAGAAGCTCCTGGGTGACCTTGACGATGAACTCCTGAGCGCCGGGCGCTCCTCGCCTGGTGCCCTCCTAAGGGAAACGTGCCGCAAAGCACGCCTCCACGTGGTGCCCGAGTGCCTCCCTCGTGATGTTGGCCAGGTC
Organism: Triticum urartu; assembly: GCF_003073215.2. Classification (NCBI taxonomy): domain Eukaryota; kingdom Viridiplantae; phylum Streptophyta; class Magnoliopsida; order Poales; family Poaceae; genus Triticum; species Triticum urartu. The sequence continues at coordinate 354,078,821 of NC_053027.1, read as the reverse complement.
TGAGGCCCTCCAGAAGAGAGCCCGCGAGCCTCGCCCGAGGAGGGCGCCAGGCATGCCTTCCTATGCGAGGGAGGGAGGCGCCCCCAGGTGCGGGCGCTGATCCTGAGGCGGCGCCGCTAGAGATACCGCCCCCTTGAGGCCCTGTGTGGAGCAGCTGCTTCTTCTTGGGGATGGCCTCAGGAGGATACTGCGTGCCCTCACTGTCAGGGTGTTCGATTGCTGCAGCCTGGAAGGCACGCTCCGGGGAACACACCGCATCTCTTTCTTCGCAGGGGACTATGATGATTCCACCACTTCCTGGCATCTTGAGGACGTTGTAGCCATGGTGGGTCAATGCCATAAACTTGGCTAATGCTGGATACCCGAGGATGGCATTGTACGACAGACGGATGTGGGTGACGTCAAAGTCGATGAGCTCGGTGTGGTAGTTGTCGCGCTAGCCGAAGGTCACAGGGAGACAAACTTTCCCTATCGGGGTGGTGGAGCCGTCGGTCACTCCTGAGAAGGGCTTAGTAGGCTGCAGCTGATCATAGGTTACTTGAAGGCTGTCGAACGTCCCGACGGACAGGACATTGAGCCCTGTGCCGCCGTCGATGAGGGTCTTGGTGACTTGGACATTGCTGATGATGGGTGAACAGAGCATCAAGAGGACGCCGGCGGTTGCCGCACATTTGAGCTGGTCCACCGAGCTGAAGGTGATGGCGTACTTGGATCACCTGAGTGGGTGCGTGGCCTCGTGCCTAGGGAGGGTTGCATTCACCTCGCGAGAGAACTGCTTGAAGATGCGCTGGGAATCCGGGGACTGAGCACCGCCTATGATGCAAGCAACGGCGAGTGGCTCCTGGAAGCCCCCAGCCCCCTCGTCCTGATGGTGGTCATCGTTCCTTCTTGGTGGTGGCAGCAGTGGAGGGAGGCCAGGATTGCCCTGAGGACGGTCCTCGCGAGGCAGGTCATGCCAGGCACCCTCACGAGGCTGCTCCTGCCAGTGGTCCTCACGAGGTCGGTCACGCCACTCCTGGCGGGGGCCGCGGTCGTCCCAGCGTCCTCCACCTCGTCCTCCTCCTTGGCCATATCCCCGGTCGTTGCGCTCGGGGCGTCGACTGAAGCGCCCATCTTGGATGGCCCTGAGATCTTGACAATCGTTGGTGTTGTGGCTATGTACGTTGTGGAAGGTGTAGAACGGACGGCTGCTCTTGGATGACTCGGGGTGGTCCTGGCCGCGCTTTTGTGTCTGGCTCCGCTGCGAGTACGGCTACTCCCTTGCGCTTCACGTCCTTGACCTTGGCTTTCTTCTCTCGTGGGTCGGCAGCAGGGAGCTCGAGGAGGGAGAGACGCCCCTCCTCAGCTCTTGCACACTTGGTTGCTATGTTGAACAGCTCCAGAGTGCATAGCTCTTCGTGGATGGCGAGCTCCTCCTTCATCTTGACGTCGCGGACGCCATCGAAAAACACTGAGATGATGACCTCGTCCATCACCTTGGGGATCTTGAGGCGGACGCTATTGAAGTGCTGGATGTACTTCTGCAGGGTCTCTACCGGCTATTGCTTGATGTGGGGCAGGCACCCGCGGACAAAGGGTGGTCACGAGTGCCCTGGAAGTTGGCAATGAACCGGTTGCGCATCTCACCCGAGGAGGAGATTGATCTTGTGGGCAGGTTCAGGAGCCACGAGCGGGCGCCATCCTTGAGAGCCATGGGAAACCAGTTCGCCATGACCTTTTCGTCGCTGTTGGCGGCCTCGATGCTCAGTTCGTAGAGCTGCAGGAACTCCGCGGGCTCGGGGGTGTCGTCGTAGTGCGGAGGCAAATCCGGCTTGAACTTGCCTGGCCAAACGACGGTGCGCAGCTCGGGAGTGAAGGTGCGGCAACCTGCTGTGACCACCGGGGCCCTCTGTAGAGGCGGAGCCTACCCTTGATGTACGCGCACCGCAGTTGCAGGCGGCACGCGGTCTTGTCGAGGTGGTGCCGGGAGCACTGGAGCATTTTCCCGCGGCCGAGGGACCTCCTAGCAGCTTCCTTCTTCGTGCGCGGGCACATGCCGTGGTGGATCACGCTGCAGGACCGCGCGTCTTGGGGCAAGGACATCGTCTTGACGCGGAGGAGGCGGTGGCGCTCCGTGAGCTGCGTGCCTCGTCGCAAGGGCGCTGCCTTGATGCGGGGGCGGCGGAGGCGCTCCGTGAGCTCCGTCGCCCGTGGCTGGAGGTGGGCGAGGCAGCGAGAGGGGGTGGTGCAGGAGAGCCCCTAGCGGCGCTGACGAGCTCGGCGATGCGGTCTAACCAGTCCTTGTAGAGGTCGTCGACCGGGCGGTAGCGCAGGAGCTCGCATGCCATGAGGAGCTCGGCATGTGCGTCCGTGGTTGCGCGACGAACGTGAGACGATGAGTCGGCCGGAGTCAGCGATGGGGTGGCGGTGTGGCCATCCCGCCGCACGGAGGGGTGCAGTGATGATGCTTGTTGCCCGTTTGCTATCGGGCCAGTAGCTGCGTTGGCAACAGGAGATGGAGAACGATGGGGAGGCCCGCCGACAGGGGCCGTCTGAGCGACACGGGCGGCGAGAGCGGCCCGGCGTTTGGCGCGGGCTTGACGCGCGTCTGCCATCGATGTGGTTGAGTGGTGGAACGCGGATCAATGGAAGGAAAGCTTTAACGCACCCCTACCTGGCATGCCAAATGTCGGATTTCAGGTTCCTGCAAAACCCTTGAGGTTCGAACGCTGGGGTGCGCACGAAGATCTCTCCCCCCAGCTCATACTCTCACCACGATCTCAAAGCTCAGCACACCAACTCACAGAACAAAGGACATGGGTTTTATACTGGTTCGGGCCACCGTTATGGTGTAATACCCTACTCCAGTGTGGTGTGGTGGATTGCCTCTTGGGCTGAGGATGAACGAGTACAAGGGAAGAACGGCCTCCTGAGGAGAAGTGTCCTTGAGCCCGATGAGCTGGTGAGATGGCCTTGGTGGAGTGGATCCAATCCAAGATGAGCCGATCCTCGACTACGGTGGTGGCTAGTCCTATTTATAGAGGCCCTGGTCCTCTTCCCAAATGTAGGTGGAAAGGGATCACACAACGACCAAATTTGAAGGGAGACAACTAGTACAAGTTATCCTGACAAAAGGTGGTCTTCGCCTGCCAAAGGCTCTGGTGGTGACGCCATCCTGGGCTCCACTGTGACCTTCGTCCTGCCGTCCTACTGGTCTTGGTCTTGTTGCACCGATATGGAAACCTTTGCCTGGTGCCTCAGGACTCCTCGCCTGAGCTGTCGGCATTCTAGGAATGGGGGTCCCCAGACTTGCCTACCTGTGGCCCATGGCGTGGCTCTGTGCGCGGGCCCGTATGGCCATCTTCACCAGCAAGGACTCAAGACCCTCGCAAGGGGCCAAGCCTCATGAGGCGGACAGCATGAGACCTCCTCAGGAGCGGCCTCACCAGGCTGGCTCGCGAGGGGCGGAGAGTTCAAAGAAAGACAAACCTCGCGAGGTTCTTATGACGTGAGCCATGACGATCGAGGTCAGGTGGGCGCCAGGCAGGCGCCAGCGCGCACAGTGTCCTTGTTTCCTCTTTAGTGCTAAGGAAGCAAGTGCAGACGAAGATTACCAAGGCGTCAAGCAAAGGCTTCCATATCGGTGCAACGAGACCAAGACCAGAAGGACGGCAAGAAGGAGGTCACCGTGGAGCCCAAGACGGCGTCACCACCAGAGCCTTTGGCAGGGAAGACTGCTTTTGTCAGGATAAGCCGTACTAGTTGCCCCCTTTCAAATTGGCCGTTGTTGGCTCCCTTCCCGCTCAATATTTGGGGAGATGACCAGAGCCTCTATAAATAGGACTAGCCACCACCATAGCTAAGGGGGTGAGATCCAGAGAGACCAGGACAACCGCAAGTTCACCGAGCACAAGAACACCTCTCCTCAAGAGGTTGTTCTTCCCCTTGTACTGTTCATCCTCAGCCCAAGAGGCAATCCACCACCACACACTAGAGTAGGGTATTACACCACAATGGTGGCCTGAACCAGTATAAATCTTGTGTCCTTGTTGCGAGTCCGTCGAGTTAGCCCGTAAGATCTTAGCAAAGCTAGGACGTGGATCGGTAGGAGGAGATATTCGCGTGCACACCCGTGTTCGAACCTTGAGGGTTTTGCCGAAACCCGTGATCCGACATTTGGCGCGCCAGGTAGGGGTGCGCCGGAGTTTTCCTTCCGTCGATTTGCGCTCCACCATCTTCACCCCCGTTCTCGATGGCTGGCGCTGCCCTGCCGGCTGGATCTACTGGTGCCCAGAGTGATGCTCGGGGGCTCCAGGCCCTTGCTCCCGCCCTGCGGCGGGTGAAGTGGCCACCCAAGTTCAAGCCGGAGATGCCGCCGCCCTACGACGGCCCGGCGGACTCGACGACTTTCCTGCTGGCATATGAGGAGGCCGTCCTTAAGGCCGGGGGTGAAGACAAAGTCATGGCCAACTGGCTTCCCATGGCTCTCGCTGGCGCACCACGTGCCTAGCTGGCCAACCTCCCCGGATCCATGGTGGCATCTTGGGAGGAGCTACGCGGCCTCTTCGCCGCATGCTACGGGGCGCCGGTGCACCACGCGGTTGCGGCCCTCGGCGGCATCTCGCAAGCACCACCCTCGGACCGTCACGTCAAGTCGTTCTTTCGCCAGGTAGGCGCCGCTTCCAAGCGCCCGGGGGCTCCAGCGGGCTGGGCCGCGCCCGAGGTCGACCTCACCTTTGACTCAGGGGATCATCCTGCCTCCACCACCGGCTCGGGTGTGCTCCCAATGCTTTGCACGCCCACCATCTGCCACGTATCCATCACCAAGGCGCTCGTCGACGGCGGTGCCGGCCTCAACGTGATCTCCGTCGAGGCCTTCAGCCTTCTTCACGTACCACTCGAGTGGCTCCGCCCTAGCAAGCCTTTCTCGGGGGTTGGTGGAGGCTCCGCCCGCTCCTTGGGGCAGATCCACCTCCCCGTGACCTTCGGCACGCGCGACAACTACCGCACCGAGCTAATCGACTTCGACATCGCCCACATCGGCCTCCCGTACAACGGCATCCTTGGGTACCTAGCTCTAGCCCAGTTCATGGCAGCAACCCATCCGGCTTACAACCTCATGAAGATGCCGGGGAGCGAGGGTGTCCTCACCATCAAGGGGGACGCCAAGGAAGGCTTGATGATGATGCTCAAGCTTTCCCTCAAGACCGCCGCAGCAGCGTAGCCTCCGACTCGGACACCTCCAAGGCCAAGGGACCCGCACCAACCAAGAAGAAGCAGTTTTTCACTCAGGACAAGGCAGAAGCCAAGCGAGTGCTAATCGAGGAGGACGGGTCCTCAGGGGCGACCTTTACCATAGGCGCCAACCTCGAGCCTAGTCAGGAGGAGGCGTTGGTGAAATTCTTGCGCGCAAACAAGGAAGTGTTCGCTTGGGAGCCCGATTAGCTGGTGGGGGTCCCAAGAGAGGTGATAGAGCACTACCTGAAGGTGTGCCCAATGTACGCCCCGTGAAGCAGAAGGCGAGGCAGCAGTCCACGGAGAAGCAAGATTTCATCGTCCAAGAAACCCGCAAGCTGGAGGCTGCGGGTGTCATTCGCGAGGTTCGGTACCCCGAGTTGCTGGCAAGCCCCGTCGTCGTCCCCAAGAAAGGCGGGAAGGAGCGGATGTGTGTCGACTTCACCAACCTCAACAAGGCATGCCCCCAAGATCCGTTCCCGCTTCCACGCATCGACCAGATCGTCGACTCCACTGTGGAAGTGCGACTTGTTGTGCTTCCTGGATGCGTTCTCAGGATATTACCAAATTGAGATGGTGGTAGAAGATGTGGAGAAGACGGCCTTCCTAACCCCGTGTGGGGTGTACTGCTACACTTGCATGCCTTTCGGACTGCGCAAGACGGGCGCAACCTTCCAGCGGCTCATGCACATCGCCTTGGGTCGGCAGCTCGGGAGGAATGCTGAAGCCTATGTCGACGACATCGTGGTGAAGTCTCAGGAGGCCGGGACCTTGATCCAAGACCTGGAGGAGACCTTTGAAAGCCTCCACCAGGTGGACTTGCGGCTCAACCCGGAGAAGTGCGTGTTTGGTGTCCCTTCCGGCAAGCTACTAGGCTTCCTTGTGTCCCACAGGGGGATCGAGGCCAATCCAGAGAAGTTCAAGGCCATTGAAGACATGAGTCCACCGCAAACCCTCAAGGAAATGCAGAAGCTTGCTGGATGGGAGACTGCATTGGGACACTTTATTTCCAAGCAGGGAGAGCGAGCCCTACCCTTCTTCAATCTGATGAAGAAGAAGGGCCCATTCGAGTGGACCCCTGAGGCGGACCAAGCATTTCAAGACCTCAAGAGATACCTGACTATCCATCTAGTGATGGTGGCGCCGCGACCTCTCGAGCCCCTAGTGCTCTATCTTGCCGCCACTCCCTACTCCGCCAGCATGGATCTAGTGGCAGTTTGGGAAGAACACCAAGCCAAGGGCACATCGCACCGAGCTACACCCCCAACAAAGACGACACAAGACCAGGAGTGCGCCACAAGGGCCGCCACATCAACAGCGGAAGAGCAAGCTCAGCAGGACGACGCTCCCGAACCCGCAAAGGCCTCGACAAGCGATCAAGCATTGGGGGCTCCACCACCTCAGGAGGCACCCCAACTGCCGGAAGATGCAAGCCGCATCAGCACGCCTACCCTCGTCGAGCACCCGGTATACTTCGTCAGCACGGTATTGCGGGATGCCAGAGCATGGTACCCCATGTCTCAGAAGCTCCTGCTCGCGCTCCTGGTGGCCTCACGAAAGCTGCGGCACTACTTTCAAGGCCACCACATCAAGGTCGTCTCAGCCTACCCATTGGAGAAAGTTCTCAAGAGCCCCAACTCTACTAGAAGGGTCGCTGAGTGGAACATCGAGTTGCAAGCATTCTAGTTGGAGTTCAGCACTACCAGGGTCATCAAGGGAGCCGCACTCGCTGATTTCGTGGCAGAATGGGTAGACGCCCCGACGCTTGAAGTAGGTGAAGATCGGTCCCTCTCGCCGGGAAGTGAGGCGCCTGACGGCTGGGTCATGTATTTAGATGGTGCCTTCGCACATCAGGGCGCGGGGCCTGGAGCGGTGCTCATCTCACCCACTCAAGACAAGCTCTACTACACTGTGCAGCTCTGCTTTCTGTAGGGCGAGAAGGTCTCCAGCAACATTGCAGAATATGAAGGCCTCATAGCTGTCCTGAAAGCTGCGACATCTCTGGGGGTGAAGCGCCTCACCGTTAGGGGTGACTCGCAGCTCCTCGTCAACTTCTCCAACAAGGTGTACGAGCCGAAGGACGAGGACATGGAAGCATACCTCGCGGAGGTGCGCAAGATGGAGAAGCAATTCCTGGGCCTGGAGTTGCATCACGTGCCCTGTGGAACCAACAAGGAAGCTGACGACATCACCAGAAGAGCATCCAAGCTACAGCCCCAAGAGCCTGGTGTCTTCGAGGAGCGGCTCTTCAAGCCATCAGCAACACCACCACTTTCAAGAACAGCTTAGCCTCGGGAGGAACTCCCGCAGCCGCCTTCCACAGGAGCCCCGGCCTGTGGCCCGGCCTCGGGAGCACGCCTACCCTTGGCGCTTGAGCCCCAGGAGGGATACTGGACCAAGGAATTCAAGGAATACCTGATGCAAGGGATGTTGCCGGAGAAGGAGGAGGACACGGAGCGCATGGCCTGGCAGGCCACATCATACTGCATCCGGGATGGTGAGTTATACAGGAAGCCGCCAAATGACGTTTCACTGTGTTGTATCTCCAGGGAACAAGGGAAAGAGCTGATAGCTGACATACACGGCGGGGACTGTGGGCACCATTCGTCGTCGCAAATCCTCGTCGGCAAGGCATTCCGCATCGGATTCTACTGGCCTATGGCGCTCAATGACACAGATGAGCTGGTGAAGTCCTACGAGGCCTGCCAATTCCACGCCAAGCAGATCCATCAGCCAGCCCAGGGCCTTCAGACCATTCCACCCTCGTGGCCGTTCGTAGTATGGGGGCTAGATATGCTGGGCCCGTTCTCTCGGGCGCCGGAGGGCTATCGATACCTCTATGTCGCCATCGACAAGTTCACTAAGTGGGCGGAGGTCTAAGCCGTCCGCACCATCCCAGTTGGCTCTGCGGTCAAGTTCATCAAGGGCCTCGTGAGCCGTTTTGGGTTCCCCAACCGCATCATCACCGATAATGGCTCACAGTTCACTAGTAATCTTTTCAAGTCATATTGTGCTAACCTTGGAACACAGATCTGTTACGCTTTGGTAGCGCACCCCATGAGCAATGGCCAGGCTGAACATGCCAACGCGGAGGTCCTGAGAGGCCTCAAGACCAGGACCTTCAAGAAGAAGCTCGAGGCCTGCGGCAGGGGCTGGCACGACGAGCTCCAGTCCGGGTTGTGGTCCATCCGCACCACTGCCACCAAGCCGATGGGCAAGACCGCGTCTTCCTCGTCTACAAAGCAGAAGCAGTCCTCCCTCACGAGGTCAGACATCACTCCGCACTGGTCCTGGCGTTTGATGAAATGCATCAGGACGCCAGGCGGGGGATGGACCTCGTGCTGCGGGAGGAACGTCGCCGCGAAACAGCACTACGGGCAGCAAGATACCAGCAGGCGCTGTGGCGGTACCACTGCCGCAACGTTCGCTCCAGGATGCTCGAGGTGGGTGACCTCGTCCTGAGGCGGGACCTCTCTAGGGAAGGACTGCATAAGCTCTCACCTATGTGGGAGGCCCGTTCAAGGTCTTCCATGTCTCCAGGCCTGGTGTCGCGTGCCTGGAGGCATGGGACGGGGTACCTATCCAGAATGCCTGGAACATTCAGCACCTCTGGAAGTTCTACGCCTGAAGAAAGGCCCAGGGCCTGTGAAGAAGGCCCGATGCCTGTGAAGAAAGGCCCAGCGCCTGTGAAGATCGCCGCCCATGACACTCTCACGTAATAACAAGTGGGGCTGTACACGCCCCGGAGTCTCAGGAGTGCCGCCCTTAGGCCTCGGGGGCTCACTCCCACGTCTTAGTGGCAGCACTTAGCTCCGCGCTGGTGGGAAGACGTCGAAGACTAGACTAGGTGCCGGACGCGCCTTTTCATTTGCTTTCCGAAGTTGGCTCGCCTCTCTTTAATTGAAATTTTCTTTCCGGTGTCTCTTGCTGGTCCCGGCTTTTCTCTTTCCACCTTTGTTTCTGCCTTCATTTCTTTAATCGACCTATACTCTCTCGCGCGTTCCTTGCGAGGGGGCTGAACAGGTACCTTCGTGAGCTTCCTTCTTCTGTTTTTCGTGAGGTACCCTCATTCAAGCCCACAAGCTGGCGCCCCTCTCTCTCAATCCGTGCCCCTCGGGTACCATGATACGAAGCGCTGGGCAAGGCCAGCGGCGCTGCGACCAAGCCTCGGGAGAACGATAAACCTCTTGACGAATTTTTTGCAGTTCCTAAGTGCGTATCAGGTCAAGGAAACCTCGACAGGCACCAGGGAGCAAGAAAGCGCCTCGTGAGGAGGAGGCTACTTCGAGCAAGTCAAGCTAAGTTATCCCTACACAAAACGACGATGTTGCGACACAGCACAGGAGCAACAAACATAGCATAGTTATTGAGATCATAGTTCGATACACGCCCCTCTGGGGCCCATTCTGGTTTCTTTTTGATGCAGGAAGGAAAGGAAGAACAAAATAAAAGCGGCATCTGCCCCTACAACGGTTCACGGGGGCAGGCTCCCGGCGTCGTCCTGAGCTTAGCCGGACCCCTCCTCGCGCTTCACGGAGGCGCGGCAACAAGACGACCCACTGCCGAACTCAAAGCGGGCGCGGTGGCGTGGATGCTAGTCGTAACCGCCGTTGCTGGGGCTGTCGTTGGAGGAAGAGTCGCTGTAGCTCGATGAGACGTGGTTGGCCCCAAGGGCGGGTTCGCCCTCATCCTCATCACGACCATCGCCAAGTCCGAGCACCTCCTCACCGTCGTTGACCTCGGGGCAGCACCCAGCGCGATGACCATCTTCCCCAAACACCCTCACGTAGAGGGTCGCATCACCGTCATACTTGAAGTGGAGGGTGCACCGCCTTCCTAGGCCGCGCGTGCAGGCAAACGTCTGCCAGCCACGGGCAAGGGCTATGTTGCCTGCAACAGAGACCTCGACCGTGACCCAGGAAGCCCTGCTGCAGCAGCCGTTCGCCTGCAGTGAGAGCCCACCTTGACCAGAGGCTGGCAGCTCGTCGACAAAGAAACGCGGGAGCTGAAGCCAGTTGTCGGCCGGGTTCTCCCACCACATGACGAACTCCGGCAGCACCTCAGCCGAGTGGAAGCATGACCGGGGAGGCCGTGCGACCACGGCACGTCTCCCTTCATCGACAGGACCGCCATGACCGGAGCGGCCCCTACCACGCAAAGCGGCACCGCCACGGATACGCGGGGCCGCGGCGGGGGTCGCGGTGTGCTTGCGGGGACGGCCACGTCCACGCTTGGGCGCCGGAGAGCTAGTCCCCTCGCGAGTTGTAACACCCACAATGCGGCTATATCTCTCACGTGTCGGGGCACGACTTAGAGGCATAACCGCATGGTAGGCATGTCACAAGAGGGGTAATCTTTACACATCCCATGTACTGAATAAGGAAGGGGTAAAGAGTTGGCTTACAATCGCCACTTCACACAATACATAAATATAGCATACATCATCCAGAATACAATCAAGGTCCAACTACAGAACCAAAATAAAGAAAGACAACCCCAAATGCTAGATCCCCGATCGCCCCAACTGGGCTCCTCTACTGATCATCCGGAAAAGAAACATAATAATGAGTCGAATCCTCATCGAACTCCCACTTGAGTTCGGTAGCGTCCGTTGCACTAGCATCATCGGCACCTGCATCTATTTGGAAGTATCTGTGAGTCATGGGGACTCAGCAATCTCACACCCTCGCGATCAAGACTATTTAAGATTAAAGGGAGGAAAAGGTAGACAGGTGGAGCTGCAGCAAGCACTAGCATGTATGGTGGCTAACTTACGCAAAAGAGAGCGAGAAGAGAAGCAAAGCACGGTCGAGAAGCTATAAAGATCAAGAAGTGATCCTGAAACTACTTACGTTCAAGCATAACACGAGACTGTGTTCTCTTCCCGGACTCCGCCGAAAAGAGACCATCATGGCTACACAAGCAGTTGATTCATTTTAATTAAGTTAAGTGTCAAGTTTTCTACAACCGGATATTAACAAATTCCCATCTGCCCATAACCGCGGGCACGACTTTCGAAAGTTCAAAACCCTGCAGGGGTGTCCCAACTTATCCCATCACAAGCTCTCACGGTCAACGAAGGATATTCCTTCTCCCAGGATGACCCGATCAGACTGGAATCCCGGTTACAAGACATTTTGACAATGGTAAAAAAGACCAGCGAAGTCGCCCAATGTGCCGACAAATGCCGAGAGGAGCCGCACATATCTGGTTCTTGGGGCACACCGGATGAACACTATGTACAACTAAAACAAACCCCCAAGTTTCCCCGAGGTGGCACTGCAAGTGGCTCTGTTTTGGACCAACACTCAGAGGAGCATTGGTCCGGGGGTTTAAAATAAAGATAACCCTTGAGTCCGCGGAACCCAAGGGCAAAAAGCTTAGGTGGCAAATGGTAAAACCAAGGATGGGCCTTGCTGGACAGTTTTATTCAAGGAGAACTATCAAGGGGTTCCCATGACACCCAACCGCGTAAGGAATGCAAAATCAAGGAACATAACACCGGTATGACGGAAACTAGGGCGGCAAGAGTGGAACAAAACACCAGGCATAAGGCTGAGCCTTCCACCCTTTACCAAGTATATAGGTGCATTAACGTAAACAAGATATAATAGTAATGATATCCCAACAATAACCATGTTCCATCATGGAACAAACTCCATCTTCACCTACAACTAGCAACACTATAAGAGGGGCTGAGCAAAGTGGTAAGATAGCCAAACAACGGTTTGCTAGGAAAGGTGGGTTAGAGTCTTGACATGGCAATATGGGAGGAATGATATAGAAAGTGGTAGGTATCGTGGCATAGCAATAGAGCGAGCAACTAGCAAGCAAAGATAGAAGTGTTTTCGAGGGTATGGTCATCTTGCCTGCAAAGTTCTCTGAGTTGACGAAAAATTGATCCTCGTAAGCGTACTCAACGGGTTCCTTGATCACATACTCGTCTCCCGGCTCTAACCAAATCAAGAAGACAAGCAAAGGACCCAACAATCAACCATGGTGCAATGCGCAAGCAACATGATGCAAAACATGCCATGACACGCGGGATGTGATATGCAATGCATATGCATGCTTCGGAAGGGAAAGATTGAACCAGGCCTCAACTTGGCAAACCAAGTGTGGTGCTGGAAAGATGAATTGATTTCGGTTGAAATCGATATAAAGATCACCAGAATCGGATGCACGGTTTGCAAATGGCAAGCAAAACAAGAATGGCACAATTCTGCGATTAACAACACGATGCCATCTAGAATGCAATAAGAAACTAAGCTACTGCACTCCAAGATAACAACAAAGCACGTGGTAGTGATCTACTCAAGATTATTGTCAGGACCCCGATTCCAAGTCACATCGATCTAGCCGGTAACACCTCATATCACTTTGCGGCCTCACGCACGGTATCCCACGGGTGACGCCTTACCATGGCCCGGGACCGTTTGCGCCTTTTGGCTCATGTATATGATAGTGTCACTAGCATCCATATGACAGAGAACCCGGGCCGACATGGCTAGTCGTGAACCCAAAGCGGCATAGACCTATGGAGACAGGCATACATGAATCACATCGAACATGTCGGTCATCAATGAGTGATTCCGGGCTGTAGCACTGGGCTAACAGGACTCCGGGGAACCCCGGGCTGTAGCAGGCTAGGCAGGACTCCGGAAGTCACCATGTGAAATTTCCCCGAAGGGACAGACATAGGGACGAAGTGAAACACATGCCGGCCAGTCAAGTGTCCTGAGCAGTAGTGCTGGGCTAGCAGGACTCCGGTGAACCGGGCTATAGCGGACTACTATGGCTAGAGGAACACTAGACTACATTTCCCCATAAGAAAGGCTGTCAAGGATAAACAACTAGATTGTCGGATCCCACTCATACCAAGCATTTCAATCATACACACAATATGCCTGATATGAGTACATACAACATGGCATCACAACAAAACTCTACAACTCAAGTACTTTATTTAAAGGCTCCAGAGAGCCATACATAACATGTTCATACAGATAGGGGTCACATGACCCGACACTCAATTCATACAAACATACAAGCACATGCGGAAGCAACTAGTCTGGGTACAGACTCTAGAAAGAAAGAAGGCATCTCGGAGCCTGTCTATCTACATAGGCCCTCCATGGCCAGGGTCACTACCTGGGTGGCTAGTCACTCATCGACGTCAAGGTCTACATAGAACCCATCGGAGGGGGCAGTGTTGTCGTCTGAAAACAATAAATAAGCAAAACATGAGTACAAAGGTACTCAGTAAGTCTTACATCAGAACCTACTATACATGCTTATTCTCAAGAAGGCGGTGGGGTTGATGCAGCAAGCCAGCTTTGACTCTTGGCTAAAGCTATCCTACGGAACTCACCAGTAAAATAGTTTTCGCACACGAGTCCACTACTCACCAACACAATACTCCACCTGGGATCCTCCCTCGTCATCCTACGAGAGGGCCATCCTCGGTACTCACACTTATCTTGAGTCTTTTAGTAGTATCCATTAACTTGTCTATGAACTGTATAGCAACCAAGTAGTCCTTTACCGCGGACGCGGCTATTCGAATAGTTTATACCCTGCAGGGGTGTACTTCGTCACACATGTTTCCACCACTTAGCGTCTGCACACGACATGTGCTCGGCAGACTTCAAGCGAAAAGACGTGGGTGTAGACCACGACCTGACTAACCTCACAAGTCTCTAGTCCAGGTTTATCGCCTATTCAGGTTCCATCCGCAAGGAAATCCGGCCGGGTGTCCTCAACGGCCCCAAACGATGTGAACAGGGTTCCCAGACACCAAACGGGTGACTCGGTACACTGTGCCACGGTGTATCTACCGCAACATAGCCCACCCCTAGGGTCAGCGCTACGCACGGCCGCCAACACGTCCTACAAACACCAGAAACTAGTTGCAACTCCTGGACAGAGGCGAGGGGTCAGTAAGTCGAGCGGGGTCATATTTCAGGGCCCAATGTGTGGTAGTAGCTTGAATCTTAAATCACGCATACAGATCTCATTGCTTAGGGATGGCCTCAATGAAACAACCCACCATGTACTCCTACATGGCCTCTCATCGATACCTTTACCAAAACATGTTCAACGCATCCCTCACATTACCGGCATAAGCATTTCACTCTAGCCCATCTCCCAGATGAACCAGACCTGGCACAACTCTAAGCATAGCAGGCATAGAAAAGTAGGAATCACATACATGGCTCAATCAACTCCTACACATGCTAGTGGGTTTCATCTAGTTACTGTGGCAATGACAGGTCATGCAGAGGATAAGGTTTCAACTACCGTAGCACACAGTAGTTTGAATCGCGTTGTCTTAATGCAGTAAACAAGAGCAGAAGCGAGAACATGGGTTTGTATCGGAATGATCAATGGTTGCTTGCCTGATGGAGTGGTAGTGGGATACTGCCCTTCAGTTGGATACTCGTGGATATCCTCGGAGGCAGAACCTACCACGAAGAACACATCGTAATACAATCAACACATGACGATATGCAACAATATGATGCATGCTATGACATGGCAATATGAATGTGTCTTGGCCTAATGCAAGTTATATTAGAAAGGAATGAACTCATTTGAATCAAAGATTGAAATATTAGCTCATTAAACATGGCCTTAATAGTGCTTTTCCTTATTCTGCCTAAACAGCAAGGTAACTTGTTTTGTCATGCATGAAACCATTACAGTTGGATAGATTGAATTTTTCTGATAATTTTTCATATATAATTTATCTCATTTGGAGCTATGGTTGAATTTCTATGAATTTTTGAAGTTTGAACTATTTTCTGGAATTTCCTGAATAAGAATAAATCCAAAAAATCAATTACTGCGTCAGCATTGCGTCAGGGTGACGTCAGCAGGTCAAACGCGCCAGCCCAGGTCAAACCTGACTGGTGGGCCCCTTCTGTCAACCTCTCAGCTAATTAGCAAAATTAGATTAACACTAATTAGTTGTCAGTGGGGCCTGGGCCCACATGTCAGTGACTGATTTAATTAAAATTAATTAAGACTAATCCTAATTTAGTTAGCCGACCGGCCCCACCTGTCATAGACTCAGGGGGGGTCTTCCTGGGCCCACCCAGGGATTAAACCGGGTCAACTCGCCGGCGGCTCGACGCCGGCGAGGCCCGAGACGGCGGAGGGCTTCGGATTTGGTCCTCCGGTGACCAAATCGACGGCGGAGACGTGCTACGCGTAGCTGGGGCTCGTGCGCATCTAGTGGGGCAAGTAGGAGGAGCTGGGGTGGAGCGAGCTCGCCGGAATCGAGCTCATGGCGGCGGCCGGAGTTCGGGCGAGGTCGGTTTCGAGGCTACGGTGCATGGGAGGAAGAACTGGTGGTGGCTACGGGTCCCTGGTGCTGCGCTGAGCACGTTGAGGCGCTCGGACGCGTGCTTGCACGGCCGTAGCCACAACGGCGGCATGGCCGGCGGCGAGGAGCGCTCGGGCTCGGAGGGGGCGGTGGCTACGAGGCGTAATCGAGCACGGGAACTAGGGGGAAAGGAAGAGGAGCTCACAGCGGAGTCGGAGAGGGGGTCAGCGGGCTCGGGGAGGTCTTGGCGGCGGCGAATTCGACCGGAGATGGCTCGGGTGCACGAGGTTGAAGACGAGGGCGAAGGCGGCGATGCAGGGCCTCCGGCGATGCGTGGCTCGGTGGGGAGGACGAGGGAGTCGAGGCGGAGCTAATGGGCTCGTCAGAGGGGCGAGGGGGTGTCTGTGGTGGCAACTACGGCGATCGGCGGCGAGGTACGCGCTCGGCCGTCGCGGGAGAGAGAGAGGGAGACGAGGGGGAGAGTGAGCGAGTGCGAGAGGGAGACGTGGGGGGTCGCGTGGCACTTCAGGGCGTCTCCCGGGCGTCGGCGGAAGCAGGAGGTGGCCGGCGTGTGGCCGCGGGCGCCGGCCACGCGCTCCGCGTCCTTCTGGCGCGAGCAGGACGACGACTGGCAGCGCCAGCAGGCTGGGCCGAGCCAGGTGGCTGGGCCAGCACAGGTAAGGCCCAGGTGGGCTTCTTTCTCCTCTTTTTTTATTTAGTTTCTGTTTTCTATTTAACTGCAACTGTTTAGCTTTAAATAAAATACTAAAACATTTCCAAAAATCCTGAAAATAAATGTGGCCTCTGTTTAGATTATTTCCAACAGGAAACATTTATTCCCAGAATTATTTGAGCATTTAGATTATTTTATAGCATTTAAATGCCAAATTCAAATACTTATGATTTAATTCAATGACCTTCTGTTGACCTAGAAAATTGTGCACCAATTTTGCCAGAGGTTCTAACCTAAGACAAAGAGAGTGAACTTTTTAGAAGGGCATTTCAGGTTCATTGAAAATATTTTTAGTAAACCCTAGTTGTTTCCAAGGGGGGGTGTGTTGGGGGTTCTGTCTTTCCCAATTCAAATTTAAGAGGAATTTAAACATGATGCACATTCTAATGCTTGAACTAGCTAGGGTGTGACAACTCACCCCCACTCAAAAGAATCTCGTCCCGAGATTTAGGATCCTCCGGGAAGAAGGCGGGGTACTCAAGTCGAAGACGATCCTCCCTTTCCCAAGTGGCTTCTTCCTCGGAATGGTGTGACCATTGGACCTTGAGAAACTTGATATTATGACATCGAGTGGTACGCTCGGCTTGATCAAGGATACGAACGGGATATTACCGATAAGAAAGGTTATCTTGTAGATCAAGCGTTTCGTGATCCACTCCATGGATAGGATCCGCGAAGCAACGCCTGAGTTGTGAAACGTGGAAGACATCATGAACTCTGGAAAGATGCGGAGGTAGTTCCAATTGGTAGGCAACTTCTCCTCGTTTGGCAAGAATGCGAAAGGGTCCAATATAACGAGGAGCCAATTTGCCTTTGATACCGAAACGATGGGTTCCCTTTAACGGAGTAACCCGAAGGTAGGCCTTCTCGTCGACTTCATAAGTCACAGGTTTATGTTTACGATCATATTGACTCTTTTGACGAGATTGGGCTGTTTTCAATTTCTCACGAATAACGCGAACCTGCTCTTCTGCTTCCTGAATCATATCCGGGCCAAAGAGCTGTCTTTCCCCGGTTTCTGACTAGTTAAGAGGCGTTCGACATTTTCATCCATAGAGAACTTCGAAAGGAGCTTTCCCCAAACTAGCTTGATAACTGTTGTTATAGGCAAACTCCGCGAATGGAAGGCATTTCTCCCAACTCATTCCGAACGAGATAACAGAAGCTCGGAGCATATCTTCCAGAATTTGATTGACTCGCTCTACTTGACCACTTGATTGAGGATGGAAGGCGGTACTAAAAGAGAGACGAGTTCCCATAGTATTTTGGAAGCTTTCCCAAAATCAAGAGGTGAAGAGACTCCCACGGTTTGAGTTAATTTCCAATGGAACACCATGAAGAGATACTATTTGGGAGATGTATAGATCAGCTAGCTGGCTAGTAGTGATACTCTCATGAACAGGTAGAAAGTGGGCTACTTTGGAAAGTCGGTCGATCACAACGAAGATGGCATTATTCCCTCTCTTGGTCCTGGGAAACCCAGTGATGAAATCCATACTGATTTTATCCCATTTCCATTCAGGAATAGCCAAAGGTTGAAGGGTGCCAGCAGGCCGTTGATGCTCTGCTTTAACACGACGACAGACGTCGCAACTAGCAATGTATTGAGCGATTTCTCTCTTCATCCTAGTCCACCAAAACCTCTGGCGTAGGTCTTGATACATTTTAGTACTACCGGGATGAATGGTGAGAGGGGATTCATGAGCTTCCTTAAGGATCAACTGGCGTAGATGTTGTTTCTTGGGAACCACCAAACGGTTCTCGAAAAAGACAGCACCTCGCTCATCCATGGAGAAACATTTAGCAACTCCGCTAGCGATGTTTTCCTTAATCCGGGATATGCCCTTATCACGCTTCTGGGCAGCTATGATTTGATCCATAAGGGTAGGTTTCGCCACCAGGGTGGATAGGAATCCTCGAGGAACAATGTGAAGATTAAGCTTACGAAATTCCTCATGGAGAAGTGGTTGACTTTGTTGTAACATCAGGTTGTTACAATAGGACTTACGGCTTAGCACATCAGCCATGACATTGGCTTTGCCTGGGGTGTAAGTTATTCCTAAGTCGTAATCCGAGATCAACTCGACCCAACATCTTTGCCTGAGATTCAAATCTGGTTGGGTGAAGATATATTTCAAACTTTGGTGATCGGTGAAGATCTCGCAATGATTACCGAGAAGGTAATGTCGCCAGGTTTTAAGTGCATGGACTATAGCTGCAAGCTCTAGATCATGTGTGGGATAATTTTCCTCATGTGGGTGTAATTTCCGTGAAGCATAGGCAATTACCTAATGATCTTGCATGAGTATGCAACCTAGTCCTTGTCGCGAGGCGTCGCAATAGATAATAAAGTCCTTGGAGAAATCTGGTGGTACCAGTACGGGAGCAGATGTCAGGCGTCTTTTTAGTTCCTGAAAACTGAACTCGCACTGTGGAGTCCACTCGAACTTTTTATCCTTCTTGAGGAGTTCAGTTAGAGGTTTAGCAACCTTGGAGAAATTTTTGACGAAGCGGCGGCAATAGCTCGCTAAGCCAAGGAAGCTCCGAACTTGCTTAACCGTCTCAGGTGGAGTCCAATCAAGGACGGCTTGAACTCGCTCGGGATTGACAGCAATACCCTTACCAGAAATTACATGGCCTAGATAGGTCACTTCTGGCAACCAAAATTCACACTTGGAGAATTTGGCATAAAGGCGATGCTCGCGAAGTTTCATCAATACCAGCCTTAGATGTTCGGCATGTTCTTCTTCATTCTTGGAGTAGATGAGTATGTCATCGAGGTATACTACGACAAATTTGTCCAAGTACTCCATGAAAACCGAGTTCATTAACCGGGAAAAGGTGGCTGGGGCATTGGTTAAACCGAAGGACATCACGGTGTACTCGTATTGGCCATAACGAGTAACAAAGGCCGTTTTGGGAATGTCCCCGTTTCTGATTTTGATTTGATGGTAGCCCAACCTCAAATCCATCTTGGAAAAGACTGAGGATCCAGTGAGCTGATCATACAGATCGTTGATCCTGGGAAGCGGATATTTGTTCTTGATGGTGACCAAATTGACAGGTCGGTAATCCACAACCATTCGATCCGTTCCATCCTTCTTCTTGACGAAGAGGACGGGGCAAGCCCAAGGAGAGGAACTAGGACGGATGAAACCCTTTTTCAAGGACTCATCGAGTTGGTTCTTAAGCTCGGCTAGTTCTAAGGGTGCCATCTTGTAGGGTCTTCTAGAGATTGGAACGGTTCCTGGGACAAGGTCTATCACGAACTCAACATCCCTGTCAGGTGGAACACCTGGCAGTTCTTCTGGAAAAACATCCGGAAAGTCTCGGACTACCGGAACATCCTCAAGGTCTGGAAGAGGGTTAGCATTTAGAGAGTAAAGCTGGCGCTTGGCCACTCGAGTTAAGACATTGACTGTCTTGCCCGATGGGTGAGTAAGTTGAACGGTTCTAGTGGCACAATCGATCTTAGCATAATGAGCTGACATCCAGTCCATACCCAAGATGATATTTATGTCGGAGGACTTGAGACTATTAAGGATGCAAGGAAGACAAGTCTGTCGACAAGAATTTCGTTCCCATGGCTTACTCTAGAAGTTTGCCATTTGGAACCCGGGGTTTGAATTACCATGGAAGTGGGCATGTCACAGAATGTCGTGTTATGCAATCGAGCATAGCTCTCGGATATGAATGAATGAGATGCTCCAGTATCGAAAAGAACGGATGTCGGATGGCAGTTAACAAGGAGCGTACCAAGGACGACGTTGGGATCCTCATGAGCCTCCTCGGCTGAAACATAGTTGACATGGCCACGTGCAGTGGTGGCCGGCTTGGCGTAAAATGTTTTTCCCCGCTGGCTTACCACGGCCAACGGACTTCCCAGTTTGATTGGAGTTGTTGTTCTGGGGACACTCTCGGCTATAGTGACCCGGCTCTCCACACTTAAAGCATGTCACCACATTGGGGCGTGGAGCAGCATTAGCAGCGGGGCCACCATAGGGCTTGGGCGGTGCAAATTGCTGGTTGGGACGAGGCGCCTCAAAGGATGGCCTCGGGATGAACCTGGGTGGCAGTGCCGTGCTTGGGATCCACACCCGGCGCTTCTGAGCTCCCGAGCCAGATGAAGAGCCAAAATCACGGGAGTGCTTGCGTGAAGCGTCATAATCGGTCTGGCCTGTCTCAGCGCCGATGGCTTTATTGACCAGCTTTTGAAAAGATGTGCACTCGTGCAGACGGAGATCGCGGCGAAGCTCAGGGCTAAGTCCCTTGCGGAACCTTGCCTGCTTCTTAGCGTCAGTAGAAACCTCTTCAGGGGCATAGCGTGCCAGATTCCCAAATTCACGACTATATGCATCCACAGTTAGTCTTCCTTGGGTGAAGTTGCAGAACTCCTCCCTCTTGCGATCCATGAGACCTTCCAGAATGTGATGCTCACGGAAAGCCTCACTGAATTCAGCCCAAGAAGTGATTTGGCCGACCGGGCGCATAGCTTCGAAGTTTTCCCACCAAAGGCTAGCAGGGCCTTCGAGGGGATAGGCAGCATAGGTAACCTTGTTGGCTTCGGCTACGTTGGCAGAACGTAGCTTGTGGGTGATGCTGCGAAGCCAGTCATCCGCGTCGAGGGGCTCGACGGAGTGATTAAACTTTGGCGGGTATAGCTTGATAAAGTCATTGATTGACACCAAGTCATTTCGCGGGTGGCATGCAGTGTTCTGCTCAATCCGCTCTAGCAGGCGGTTAGTCTCACGCTTGTTTCTTTCCGCCTCTAGCATCACTTCGGCCAGAGAAGGCGGGTGAGGCAGATTCTCACCTCTAGCTGCACTGGCTTCCCCCTGCTCCGGGGCAGCAGGGTTGCTGCGGGTGTTGACCATCCTAAGAGGAAACAAGACAACGGTTTAGACAAGGATGGCTCAAACTTAGCAAGGAAGTGCAGAATGTAATGGATAACACAGAATGCCGAGATGTTCATCCGTATGTCATGGTAATATAAAACTGCCATATATATACCAACGGTCATACACATCATACATAGCTCAGTACAAGCCCAGGCTACAGTACAACTATGATGAAAGACATTACATCTCATCAGAGGCATTCCAAGCTCCTACACATTATTTGTCTACACCTCCGGAATTGATTACACACAAAGTCATATTCCACAAGTCACACAGGACAGTGGAGATACAACTACTACAATACTAGTGGTACTACTACTAACTCAGACAGCTCCGTAGTAGTTCTCATAGAAGTCGCCTCCGTAGCCTGGAAGTTCAACATGACCATCCGGGAACAGACAGTCCTGAGGAGCCTGTGGACCAAAGGGGCTAGGATGAGGTCTTGGACCAACAAACGGTGGCCTGCGGGGACCACGGGGTGGGGTGATGCCTCCCACATCACGCCAATCCACCATGTCTGGCAGAGCTGATCTCACAGGATACAGATCCCTTGTATCCATACATCCAGCTTGCACCGCAGGTGCAAACCGAGTCAATGTGGCCCAATGATCAGCACGGGTATTAAAAAGCTCCAACCTCAAGGCCTGATTCTCTCGGTCCTTATCTTCGAGCATCTCGGCAGTGGTACGAGTTAATGAGTCCTCCTGAGTGGAGTCAGCATAGATAGCCTGAAGATACCCTTGCGCTCCCGGAAGTGAAGCTGTCATGTAACGGAAGTCGGTGTTCCGAAGCAGGCCAGTCCGGACTCGCAAGATGGTCATCATGGAATAGGCAGCATCCTGCACAGCCATCTCAACAGTAACCCCGAGTCCATAGGAACAGTGAAGGGGCTCGGTAGATCCAGGATAAGAAGGAAATATCCTGACGGTGCAGAGATATTGGCTTTGATTAAAGTCGCGGAACTGCTCTTCGACGGTGTATTCGGGATACCAACGGTAGCCCGTCTCGATCATTACCCGGACTAACATAGCAGTATGACCGGGCACGTCGAGGCACCGGGTCAGGCGAACCACTTGATTTTGAACATGGTTGGCCATCTGAAAGCACAACCACAATGCAAAGGATTCAGAATTTCTAGGGAAAATTGGACAACATAACAGCTGTAAATGCTCAGAAAAAGATTTGAGTCATCCACAACAGTTCGCAATACCACTCAACAACATCATATCAAGATTCTGATCCAATTAGCAACATACTAAAGTAGTAGAACTGAACTGGGGCTTGTAACAACAATCCTATAAGCTACTACGGATTAGTAACACGTGAACCTGATAGAAGAAGAGAGCCTAGTCCTTAACCCACGTTGAATGAGAAGAGAATGACTCAGATTAGAGGCATAGGTAAAGGAGTAAAAGAACCTTACGTTCCCTCACACAATCAATTCCCCTACATATAACTAGAGCATTTCTACACTCGACATCGACCAGTTTGGCTCAATGAACCTACAGGCAGTCCGACTCTGATACCAACGCTGTCAGGACCCCGATTCCAAGTCACATCGATCTAGCCGGTAACACCTCATATCACTTTGCGGCCTCACGCACGGTATCCCACGGGTGACGCCTTACCATGGCCCGGGACCGTTTGCGCCTTTTGGCTCACGTATATGATAGTGTCGCTAGCATCCATATGACAGAGAACCCGGGCCGACATGGCTAGTCGTGAACCCAAAGCGGCACAGACCTATGGAGACAGGCATACATGAATCACATCGAACATGTCGGTCATCAACGAGTGATTCCGGGTTGTAGCACTGGGCTAACAGGACTCCGGGGAACCCCGGGCTGTAGCAGGCTAGGAAGGACTCCGGAAGTCACCGTGTGACATTTCCCCGAAGGGACAGACATAGGGACGAAGTGAAACACATGCCGGTCAGTCAAGTGTCCTGAGAAGTAGTGCTGGGCTAGCAGGACTCCGGTGAACCGGGCTGTAGCGGACTACTATGGCTCGAGCAACACTAGACTACATTTCCCCATAAGAAAGGCTGTCAAGGATAAACAACTAGATTGTCGGATCCCACTCATACCAAGCATTTCAATCATACACACAATATGCCTGATATGAGTACATACAACATGGCATCACAACAAAACTCTACAACTCAAGTACTTTATTTAAAGGCTCCAGAGAGCCATACATAACATGTTCATACAGATAGGGGTCACATGACCCGACACTCAAGTCAAACAAACATACAAGCACATGCGGAAGCAACTAGTCTGGGTACAGACTCTAGAAAGAAAGAAGGCATCTCGAAGCCTGTCTATCTACATAGGCCCTCCATGGCCAGGGTCACCACCTGGGTGGCTAGTCACTCGTCGACGTCAAGGTCTACATAGAACCCATCGGAGGGGGCAGTGTTGTCGTCTGAAAACAATAAATAAGCAAAACATGAGTACAAAGGTACTCAGTAAGTCTTACATCAGAACCTACTATACATGCTTATTCTCAAGAAGGCGGTGGGGTTGATGCAGCAAGCCAGCTTTGACTCTTGGCTAAGCTATCCTACGGAACTTCACCAGTAAAATAGTTTTCGCACACGAGTCCACTACTCACCAACACAATACTCCACCGGGGATCCTCCCTCGTCATCCTACGAGAGGGCCATCCTCGGTACTCACACTTTATCTTGAGTCTTTTAGTAGTATCCATTAACTTGTCTATGAACTGTATATGCAACCAAGTAGTCCTTTACCGCGGACGCGGCTATTCAAATAGTTTTATACCCTGCAGGGGTGTACTTCGTCACACATGTTTCCACCACTTAGCGTCTGCACACGACATGTTGTCGGCAGACTTCAAGCGAAAATCGACGTGGGTGTAGACCACGACCTGACTAACCTCACAAGTCTCTAGTCCAGGTTTATCGCCTATTCAGGTTCCATCCGCAAGGAAATCCGGCCGGGGTGTCCTCAACGGCCCCAAACGATGTGAACAGGGTTCCCGCGACACCAAACGGGTGACTCGGTACACTGTGCCACGGTGTATCTACCGCAACATAGCCCACCCCTAGGGTCAGCGCTACGCACGGCTGCCAACACGTGTCCTACAAACACCAGAAACTAGTTGCAACTCCTGGACAGAGGCGAGAGGGGTCAGTAAGTCAAGCGGGGTCATATTTCAGGGCCCAATGTGTGGTAGTAGTTGAATCTTAAATCACGCATACAGATCTCAGTGCTTAGGGACGGCCTCAATGAAACAACCCACCATGTACTCCTACATGGCCTCTCATCGATACCTTTACCAAAACTTGTTCAACGCATCCCTCACATTACCGGCATAAGCATTTCACTCTAGCCCATCTCCCAGATGAACCAGACCTGACACAACTCTAAGCATAGCAGGCATAGCACGGTAAGAATCACATACATGGCTCAATCAAATCCTAAACATGCTAGTGGGTTTCATCTAGTTACTGTGGCAATGACAGGTCATGCAGAGGATAAGGTTTCAACTACCGTAGCACACAGCAGTTTGAATCGCGTTGTCTTAATGCAGTAAACAAGAGCAGAAGCGAGAACATGGGTTTGTATCGGAATGATCAATGGTTGCTTGCCTGATGGAGTGGTAGTGGGATACTGCCCTTCAGTTGGATACTCGTGGATATCCTCGGAGGCAGAACCTACCACGAAGAACACATCGTAATACAATCAACACATGACGATATGCAACAATATGATGCATGCTATGACATGGCAATATGAATGTGTCTTGGCCTAATGCAAGGTTATATTAGAAAGGAATGAACTCATTTGAATCAAAGATTCAAATATTAGCTCATTAAACATGGCCTTAATAGTGCTTTTCCTTATTCTGCCTAAACAGCAAGGTAACTTGTTTTGTCATGCATGAAACCATTACAGTTGGATAGATTGAATTTTTCTGATAATTTTTCATATATAATTTATCTCATTTGGAGCTATGGTTGAATTTCTATGAATTTTTGAAGTTTGAACTATTTTCTGGAATTTCCTGAATAAGAATAAATCCAGAAAATCAATTACTGCGTCAGCATTGCGTCAGGGTGACGTCAGCAGGTCAAAGGCGCCAGCCCAGGTCAAACCTGACTGGTGGGCCCCTTCTGTCAGCCTCTCAGCTAATTAGCAAAATTAGATTAACACTAATTAGTTGTCAGTGGGGCCTGGGCCCACATGTCAGTGACTGATTTAATTAAAATTAATTAAGACTAATCCTAATTTAGTTAGCCGACCGGCCCCACCTGTCATAGACTCAGGGGGGTCTTCCTGGGCCCACCCAGGGGTCAAACTGGGTCAACTCGCCGGCGGCTCGACGCCGGCGAGGCCCGAGACGGCGGAGGGCTTCGGATTTGGTCCTCCGGTGACCAAATCGACGGCGGAGACGTGCTACGCGTAGCTGGGGCTCGTGCGCATCTAGTGGGGCAAGTGGGAGGAGCTGGGGTGGAGCGAGCTCGCCGGAATCGAGCTCGTGGCGGCGGCCGGAGTTCGGGCGAGGTCGGTTTCGAGGCTACGGTGCATGGGAGGAAGAACTGGTGGTGGCTACGGGTCCCTGGTGCTGCGCTGAGCACGGTGAGGCGCTCGGACGCGTGCTTGCACGGCCGTAGCCACGACGGCGGCATGGCCGGCGGCGAGGAGCGCTCGGGCTCGGAGGGGGCGGTGGCTACGAGGCGTAATCGAGCACGGGAACTAGGGGGAAAGGAAGAGGAGCTCACAGCGGAGTCGGAGAGGGGGTCAGCGGGCTCGGGGAGGTCCTGGCGGCGGCGAATTCGACCGGAGATGGCTCGGGTGCCCGAGGTTGAAGACGAGGGCGAAGGCGGCGATGCAGGGCCTCCGGCGATGCGTGGCTCGGTGGGGAGGACGAGGGAGTCGAGGCGGAGCTAATGGGCTCGTCGGAGGGGCGAGGGGTGTCTGTGGTGGCAACTACGGCGATCGGCGGCGAGGTACGCGCTCGGCCGTCGCGGGAGAGAGAGAGGGAGACGAGGGGGAGAGTGAGCGAGTGCGAGAGGGAGACGTGGGGGGTCGCGTGGCACTTCAGGGCGTCTCCCGGGCGTCGGCGGAAGCAGGAGGTGGCCGGCGTGTGGCCGCGGGCGCCGGCCACGCGCTCCGCGTCCTTCTGGCGCGAGGAGGACGACGACTGGCAGCGCCAGCAGGCTGGGCCGAGCCAGGTGGCTGGGCCAGCACAGGTAAGGCCCAGGTGGGCTTCTTTCTCCTCTTTTTTTATTTAGTTTCTGTTTTCTATTTAACTGCAACTGTTTAGCTTTAAATAAAATACTAAAACATTTCCAAAAATCCTGAAAATAAATGTGGCCTCTGTTTAGATTATTTCCAACAGGAAACATTTGTTCCCAGAACTATTTGAGCATTTAGATTATTTTATAGCATTTAAATGCCCAAATTCAAATACTTATGATTTAATTCAATGACCTTCTGTTGACCTAGAAAATTGTGCACCAATTTTGCCAGAGGTTCTAACCTAAGACAAAGAGGGTGAACTTTTTAGAAGGGCATTTCAGGTTCATTGAAAATATTTTTAGTAAACCCTAGTTGTTTCCAAGGGGGGGTGTGTTGGGGGTTCTGTCTTCCCCAATTCAAATTTAAGAGGAATTTAAACATGATGCACATTCTAATGCTTGAACTAGCTAGGGTGTGACAACTATTGACAAAAGATGAACACTGAGCTACGGCTAAATCACACAAGAGCAGGTTCAAACAAGCATGGAAAAAGTGCAAAAGATATCAACACCACAGACTTAGGGAAAATACTAACATGTCAGGAATTAACATTAGGAAGCCATGTTTAGAGCAAGCAAACAACATGCTACAGGATCAGATCATAGCAATACAAGGCCTGGCATGAATCTACTCAAATCATGTCACAGAAGTCCCTTACTGCCCATAAGCCAAAAAGGATAAGAAGATATTATGGCACCCATGTAAACATAGCAAGTTTCGTTAACAGATTTAGACTTAGCAGAAAACTGAGCATGGCAAAACAGAGTTATGAAGGCATCTTTGCGAGCTTGATTCACTCAACACAAGGCATTGCAAGACAAGATAAGCATAGCATCAGCAATATGGCATGTTCAAGAAGCTAACCATGGCAAGAACAAGTTTATAGCATGCATAGATCAACTACAACAACCATGGCAAAATTGATTAACACGTAAACAATCTACCAGGAACATTTTATAGCAAAAGTAGAGCAAGATTAAGTCATGCTAGGGCACTCCATAATTGCAAACAGGGGCATGGATAGATAGAGC
This sequence comes from Triticum urartu, assembly GCF_003073215.2. NCBI lineage: Eukaryota > Viridiplantae > Streptophyta > Magnoliopsida > Poales > Poaceae > Triticum > Triticum urartu. The sequence goes on along the minus strand of NC_053027.1, from coordinate 354,051,348 downwards.
ATAACTATATGTCCAAATCATCCTTACTGAAGCAACTCAAATAAAGCATGGATCTCACTGTAGCAACATGAATACATGGCATAAAAATAACAGCAGAGCAATGACTTGGTGAAATTCTAAGTCTCTGAAATCAGCAATATCACGAGAGCTACTTTGCATGCATGTGCTAGTCACCAAAAAGATCACCAAAATACATGGCATACACTCTTGTAAAGATGGCATGGCATAGCTCAAAACACATGTAGAGCTCATGCCCATAGGCAGCACACAACAATTGTAGCAAAAATGACAAATGCTCATACTCTGCTAAGAATCAGCACCTAACATTTTATAGCACTCTTTCATCAATGATTTGGGCATCAAGATGGACTCAAACAAGCATGTCACAATGGAACAAAATGAAGAGCACATCATGATGAACATTTTGATATATCATGCACGCAAAACGGATCTACGGATGAGGAGTTATGTCATGTTTAACAGGGCTTCAGAATGCAAAAATAAAATGACAGTGGGAAAACGAGGTCAACCCTAGTCTTGCAGATCTGGATCTGGGGCTTCGGGCGCGGTCTTCCAGGTTGACTGGGGAAGAAGAGGATGGCCAGAGGCGGGACGGGGAGGCCGGATCTGGTGCGGTCGCCTGGCGTGGGCACCTTGCGCGGTCGGCCGCGTCCTCGGGCGCGGGGAGCCCCGGCCGGAGAGGAGAGAGCGGCGCGCTGGAGCGCAGCGAGGCGGCGGCGCATCGGCGGAGGCGGCGCGGTGCGGGGGAGCCGCGGGCGGACGGCGGCGCACGGGCGCGGCCCGGTTCGGGCCCGGCGGCGGCCGGATCTGGGCCGGCGGGCCTCGGCGGCGGGCAGAACGGCGGTGGTGACGTGGCGGCGTGGGAGTGGCTGACGCGGCGGGGCGGACGCGTCCGACCCGGACGTATGTGTCCGGCGGCGCGAGGAGAGGGAGATTTAGGGTTTCGTCCGTGAATTTTTTAGGGGGGGCACATATTTATACATAGAAGAAGGTGGGAGTGTCCAAATGAGGTGTAGTTTTCGGCCATGCGATCGTGATCCGATAGCGAAGGACATGGGAGAGGTTTGGATGGGTTATTGGTCCACTTTGGATGGGTGTTGGGCTGCAACACACACGAGGCCTTTACGATTCGCCGGTTAACCGTTGGAGTATCAAACGGACTCCAAATGGCACGAAACTTGACAGGCGGTCTACCGGTGGTGTACCAAGGCCACTTGGAAAATATCGGTCCATTCCGAGAACTTTTGACACCCGCAAATGAAAAGAGACAAAAGGGGGCGCCAGAGGACGTAAGAGTGTCGGAATGCAAAACAAACAACGGGGAAAATGCTCGGATGCAAGAGACGAAAACGTATGCAAATGAGATGCACATGATGGCATGATATGAAATGCATGACATGAACAAAATGCAAAACGAAGACAAGACCCAACCATGAAGGGAAAATCATAACTTAGAGCCGAAAATGGCAACAGTTGGAGTACAAATATGGTAAGTTACATCCAGGGTATTACACGAGGGGCCTTCCCTTTCTCCGTGGCGGAGAACCTCTTTGACGGCGCCATTGGTGTTACAACTGGCGATGGAGCAAAGAGCAAGAAGCAAGCGGAATGGGAAGAGATGAGCGACGGGGGATCCGCCCCCCTCCCATTTATAGCCAAGGGGAGGCCAGCCGCCGGCCTCCACGATCGATGGTAATAATGATGGTTTTTCCTTGCTTGCAACAGGGACTTGTCAAGTCGGGCAGTTGCCGAGGCAGCATGGGGAAGCGGAGACGCCAACGTCCAATCAACTGCCACGCGTCGACCAAGGCCGCAGGCCATTGCGGCCTTCGGCGCTCCCCACTTGCCCCTTTGGCGTCGCCTTGAAGCCAAGCCCGAGCGCGCCTTGGGCCCGGGGGCTACTGTCGGCGTTCTGGGAATAGGGGTCCCCAGACTTGCCTGCTTGCGACCCATGGCATGGCTCTGCCAGCGGGCCCGTACGGCCCATCTTCACCAGAAAGGACTCAAGACCATCGCGAGGGGCCAAGCCTCACGAGGCGGGCGACATGAGACCTCCTCAGGAGCGGCCTCACTAGGCTGGCTCGCGAGGGGCGGAGAGTTCAAAGCAAGACAAACCTTGCGAGGTTCCGATGGAGTGAGGCATGACGATCGAGGTCAGGTGGGCGCCAGCGCGCACAGTGTCCCTGTTTCCTCTTTAGTGGTAAGGAAGCAAGCACACACGCAGAATACCGAGGCGCCAAGCAAAGGTTTCCATATCGGTGCAACGAGACCAAGACCAGAAGGACTACAATACGGAGGTCACCATGGAGCCCAAGACGGCGTCACCACTAGAGCCTTTGGCAGGTGAAGACTGCTTTTGTCAGGATAAGTTGTACTAGTTGTCCCCTTTGCAATTGGCCGCTGTTGGCTCCCTTCCCGCTCAATATTTGGGGAGAGGACCAGGGCCTCTATAAATAGGACTAGCCACCACCATAGCTAAGCGAGTGAGATCGAGAGAGACCAGGACAACCGCAAGTTCACCGAGCACAAGAACACCTCTCCTCAGGAGGCTGTTCTTCCCCTTGAACTATTCATCCTCAGCCCAAGAGGCAATCCACCACCACACACTGGAGTAGGGTATTACACCACAACGGTGGCCCAAACCAGTATAAATCTTGTGTCCTTTGTGTTGCGAGTCCGTCGAGTTAGGCCGTAGGATCTCAGCAAAGCTAGGACGTGGATCGGTAGGAGGAGATATTCGTGCGCACCCTAGTGCTCGAACCTTGAGGGTTTTGCCGGAACCTGTGATCCGACAGGCGCCTGCCTCCTTAGCAACAAAGAGGAAATGAGTACACTGCGCGCTGGCACACGCCTGACCTTGGTCGTCATGGCCTACGTCACAGGGACCTCGCGAGGTGATACGTCTCCAACGTATCTATAATTTATGAACTATTCACGCTATTATATTATCAACCTTGGATGTTTTATATGCATTTATATGATATTTTATATCTTTTTGGGACTAACCTATTAACCTAGAGCCTAGTGCTAGTTTATGTTTTTTCCTTGTTTTAGAGAATCACAGAAAAGGAAAACCAAACGGAGTCCAATTGACCTGAAACTTGACGGAGCTTATTTTTGGACCAGAAGAAGGCCATGGAGTAAAAGAGTTGGGCCAGAAGAGTCACGGGCTGCCGACGAGGGTGGGCGGCCCCCCCCCCCCCCCCCCCCCCCCCGGCGCTCCCCCTACCTCATGGACAGTCCTGAGACCCCGCTGACTTGTTCTCGATGCCAAAACCTCTTATATATACAGAAACATCCAGAAATTAACCTAGATTAGAAGTTCCGCCGCCGCAAGCCTCTGTAGCCACGAGAAATCAATCTAGGCCCTCTCTGGCACCCTGCTGGAGGGGGCATCAAAATCGGAGGCTATGGAGGAGGATCCCGATGGGGCCATGGTCATCATGAAGGCCAAGGACCAGAGGGAGAACCTCTTCCCATCTAGGGGGAGGCCATGGGGGAGGAAGCACAAGGGGGAGAACCTCTCCTCCTCTCTCTCGGTGGCACCGGAGTGCCATCGGGAGGGGAATCATCGCCGTGGTGATCGTCTTCATCAACATCACCATCATCATCACCATCCTACGCGGTCCACTCTCCCACACCCCGCTGTAATCCCTACTTGAACATGGTGCTTTATGCCACATATTATGATCCAATGATGTGTTGCTATCCTATGATGTTTTGAGTAGATATCCTTTGTCTTTGGGTTGATTGATGATCTAGATTGGTACGAGTTGTATGTTTTATTTTGGTGCTGTCCTATTGTGCCCTCCGTGTCGCACAAGCATGAGGGATTCCACTGTAGGGTGTTGCAATACGTTCATGATTCGCTTATAGTGGGTTGCTTGAGTGACAAAAGCATAAACCCGAGTAAGGGGGTTGTAGCGTATGGTTGGATAAAGGGGACTTGATGCTTTAATGCTATGGTTGGATTTTACCTTAATGATCTTTAGTAGTTCCGGATGCTTGCTAGAGTTCCCATCATAAGTTCATATGATCCAAGAAGAGAAAGTATGTTAGCTTATGCCTCTCCCTCATATGAAATTGCAATGATGACTATCGGTCTTGTTAACAATTGCCTAAGACAATTCCGCACACCGACCCATCATTATTCCACACTCGATATTTATAATATTTAGTAATATATTTTAATTTTATGATAGCAACACCTACTTCTATGTTTTAGCTCTCCGATATCATGCAAAGTTATCCTCTTCGTACCCACAACGTAGTTTTATTTCTCGTTTCTAGTTGGAAGCAAACGTTCGATGTACGTAGAGTCGTATCAGTGGTAGATAGGGCTTGAGAGAATATTGATATTACCTTTAGCTCCTTGTGGGTTCAACACTCCATAATGATCACTTCCACCTTTGGGAATTTCTATGATGATTCCCTGCACTTGGGGATTATCAAGCTCTTTTCTAGCGCCGTTGCCGGGGAGCAATAGCGTGGGGTTGATATTCTCGTGTGTTCTTGTTTGCTTTCTTCACTAAGTAGATTTTGTTTTTCCTTTTTGTTTATGTTTAGTTGTGGGTGAAACATAAAAAAATAAAATAATGAAAATACAATAAAAAAATTTACTTGCCTTTCACGCCTAAAAAGTTTTTCAAAAAGAGAAGTGATTGGAAAGTTATGCATTGAAGAAGTGAGGGTCGACCTTGAGCACTCATGTTCATTCTCATGGAAACAATGCAGAATTTTTCATGGAAGTTTCTCTGTAAATAATTATCCCCTTATATATATATCCATTGTATTATAAAAATAATGTGCCAAGCTTTGGTTTTAGGATGATTAGATTGCCTGTTTACTATGCGCAGTACAAAAACAGAAACTTTGGTTGTAGCGCGTGATTTTAATTTTTTTACTGGAAAGTCAAATGGGTCTGAAACTTTTTGCAAATTAATTCTGTACAAATTTTTCAAATTTTAAAATTTATTTAATAATGTTTGGAGTTACATAAGTTTACTAAACCTCCAGATTACTACAGACTGTCCTGTTTTAGACAGATTCTGTTTTTCGTGCGTTGTTTGCTTGTTTTGAAGCATCTATGGCTAGTATCGGAGGGTATGAAACATAGAGAAGTTGGAATATAGTAGATATATTTCTAATATGAAATCGTAATGAGTTTGAAACAGTACCTAAAGGTAGTGATTTGCTTTATTATACTAACGGATCTCACAAAGTTTTTGTTAAGTTTTGTGTGGATGAAGTATTCGAAGAACGAGGAGTTACCAATGTGATAAGAATAAAGAGAGGCAAGAGCTCAAGCTTGGGGATGACCAAGGCACACCAAGTAAATATTCTAAGGATACTCAAGAATCTAAGCTTGGTGATGCCCCGGTTGGCATCCCATCTTTCTTCTTCAACAATTATCGGTATACCTCGGTTTTTGTTTTGTTCACATGATTTGTGTCCTTTGTGTTTATCTTTTTATTTAAGAACCATGATAGTATGAGATGTAACTTCCTCAATTTATATTATACTTCATGTGCTTGACTTATATCTTCTAAGTATGATCTTATAGAATTGCTCTTTGAGCTTCACTTAAATCTTTTGAGTATGGCTTTATAGAATGATTCGTGTGCTTCACTTATACATTTTGAGCTTGGATATTGTTAGTCTATATTAATTGCAGAATGCTCCATGAACTTCACTTATATATTTTGGAGTATGAATAATACTATCATCTAAAGCGGGTTTGGATGAGTGTCAACTTTAGGAACTAGTGATCCCGCTATTCCGAATGAGGAGAATTTTGCTTATGTGGAGAGTAGAAAAATTTCTATGCTTGTAGATCATGAAAAGAATGCTTTATGTGATGGTTATATTGTTTAATTCATTCATGATGCTACTGAAAATTATTATGTGGGAGGAATATATGCTTGTAGGAGTTGCAATAATATCAAGTTTCCTCTCTATGTGCTTAAAGTTTTGAAGTTATACTTGTTTTGCCTTCCTCTGCTAGTTGATTCTTGTTCCTATGAATTATGTGTTCACAAAATCCCTAGGCGTAGGAAGTTGGTTAGATACAAATGTGCTAGTCATATTCTTCATGATGCTCTCTTTATGTTTCAATTCTTATCTTTTATGTGAGCATCATTGAAATCATCATGCCTAGCTAAAAAGGCATTAAAGAAAAGCGCTTGTTGGGAGACAACCCAATATTTACCCTTACTATTTTTGTCTATTCTCATGATTAAGATACTGTATTCATCATGTACTATAGCTTATTCATCATGTACTATAGATTTTGTTTCAATGAAGTTCCATGTAAGACCTTTGGGAAGACTTGGGTGAAAGTTAATGTGATCTTGCTGTAAAAAACAGAAACTTTGCGCTCACGAGATTAGCTGAATTTTTTTTGCCGAAGTGTGAGATTGAGTTGATTCTTTTTTCAGAAGATTAATAGACAAATTACTCACTTCCACCAATTTATTTCAGAATTTTTGGAGTAGCATAAGTATGGTTGGTGTTCACATCATTACAGACTGTTCTGTTTCTGACATATTCTGTTTTCATTGCATAGTTTGCTTGTTTTCAAGTTTCTATGGCTTATATTTCTCAATATAAATTATAGAAATGATATGGTACAGTAGGTATTGTGTGAGAACAATTATGATCCTTGTCTTTGATAGTACCAAAGTGAATGGTTTACTCTTTATCATACTAACCTATCTCATGAAGTTCCGTTAAGTTTTGTGTTTTTGAAGTTTTCAAGCTTTGGGTGAGATATCGATATGAGGAGAATAAGGAGTGGAAAGACCCTATGCTTGGGGATGCCCAAGGCACCCCAAGGTAATATTCAAGGAAGACTCAAGCGCCTAAGCTTGGGGATGCCCCGGAAGGCATCCCCTCTTTCGTCTTCAAAATTATCGGTATACCTTACTCGGAGCTATATTTTTATTCGTCACATGATATGTGTTTTGCTTAGAGCATATTTTCAATTTTACTTGCTGTTTGAATAAAAACATTGTATCTGAAATCTTTATGAAAAAGAATCCTCCCATGGCTAGTTAATTATTTGACTACTCAGTGTCCTTCACTTATATCTTTTTGGAGTAGTTTATCATTTACTCACATGCTTCACGTATATCCTATGAGTAAATGGTTGAATAATTGAGTATCATAAATCTGAATTTATATATGTTTCATATGCTTATACCATGGGGAGTAATGACTTCACACAGAATAAGTATAGGTAGTAAATTTATTGAAAGTTAGCAAACATAGAATTGGTCACTTGAACAATTCATGAAAGAATATTGAAGGAAGAGAGATTTCACATATAAATATACTATCTTGGATATCTTTTGTAATTGTGAGCACTCATTAAAATATGACATGCTAAAAGGTTGATGTCGGACAAGTAAGATAACGTAATGGGTAATGTTTTCTTATATTCAAAATAAAGTATATTGTTTTGGATCATCCAACATGTTGCACTTGCTTTTCCCCCTCATGCTAGCCAAATTCTTTGCACCAAGTAGAGATACTACTTGTGCTTCCAAACATTCCTTAAACCAGTTTTGCCATGAGAGTCCACCATACCTACCTATGGATTGAGTAAGATCCTTCAAGTAAGTTGTCATCGGTGCATGCAATACAAATTGCCTTCTAAATATGTATGATCTATTAATGTGGAGAAAATAAGCTTTATACGATCTTGTGATGTGGAAGAAATAAAAGCAACGGACTGCATAATGAAGGTCCATATCACAAGTGGCAATATAAACTGACGTTCTTTTGCATTAAGATTTTGTGCATCCAACCATAAAAGCACATGACAACCTCTGCTTTCCTTTGCGAAGGGCCTATCTTTTACTTTTATCTTATACCCTTATGCAAGAGTTATGGTGATCTTCACCTTTCCTTTTTACATTTTATCCTTTGGCAAGCACATTGTGTTGGAAAGATCCTGATATATATCCAATTGGATGTAAGTTATCATGAACTATTATTGTTGGCATTACCCTTGAGGTAAAAGGTTGGGAGGCGAATCTATAAGCCCCTATCTTTCTCTGTGTCCGATTAAAACTTTGAACCCATAAATATCATGTGAGTGTTAGCAATTGTGAAAGATTAAATGATAGTTGAGTATGTGGAGTTTGCTAAATCAAAGCTCTGACATAGACCCTTCCTGAAAATAAGATGAATTGCAATTATTTGATGACTAAGAATATAGTTTGTTAGTTTCAAGAAAGTTTATGATCTATACTTTAATGTGTGAATAGCTTGTTACTTGATCATGAAATTTTTTATGAAGACGAGCTACTGTTATGATATATAATGATGCTAGAAAAAGTGTTTGGAACTATCATTGATGAAACTTATGCACTTGCTAGCATTCACACTTCATAAATTATTTCTTTTATCATTTACCTACTCGGGGACGAGCAAGAATTAAGCTTGGGGATGCTGATACGTCTCCAACGTATCTATAATTTATGAAGTATTCATGCTATTATATTATCAACCTTGGATGTTTTATATGCATTTATATGCTATTTTATATGGTTTTTGGGACTAACCTATTAACCTAGAGCCCAGTGCCAGATTCTGTTTTTTCCTTGTTCTAGAGTATCGCAGAAAAGGAAAACCAAACGGAGTCAAATTGACCTCAAACTTAACGGAGCTTATTTTTGGACCAGTAGAGGGCCATGGAGTAAAAGAGTTGGGCCAGAAGAGTCCCGGGCTGCCCATGAGGGTGGAAGGTGCCCACCCCCTGGGCGCACCCCCCTACCTCGTGGACAGCCCGGAGACCCCCCTGACTTGTTTTCGACGCCAAAACCTCTTATATATATAGAAACCTCCAGAAATTAACCTAGATCAGAAGTTCCGACGCCGCAAGCCTCTGTAGCCATGAGAAATCAATCTAGGCCCTCTCTGGCACCCTACCGGAGGGGGCCATCATCCCCGGAGGCTATGGCGGAGGATCTCGGAGGGGCCATCGTCACCATGAAGGCCAAGGACCATAGGGAGAACCTCTTCCCATCCAAGGGGACGCCATGGAGGAGGAAGCACAAGGGAGAGAACCTCTCCTCCTCTCTCTCGGTGGCGCCGGAGTGCCATCGGGAGGGGAATCATCGCCCCGGTGATCTTCTTCATCAACATCACCATACTCATCTCTTTTACGCGATCCACTCTCCCGCACCCCATTGTAATCCCTACTTGAACATGGTGCTTTATGCCACAAATTATGATCCAATGATGTGTTGCCATCCTATGATGTTTTGAGTAGATATCCTTTGTCTTTGGGTTGATTGATGATCTAGATTGGTATGAGCTGTATGTTTTATTTTGGTGATGTCCTATTGTGCCCTCCGTGTCGCACAAGCGTGAGGGATTCCCGCTGTACGGTGTTGCAATACATTCATGATTCTCTTATAGTGGGTTGCTTGAGTGACAGAAGCATAAACCCAATTAAGGGGGTTGTAGCGTATGGGATAACGAGGACTTGATGCTTTAATTCTATGCTTGGGTTTTACCTTAATGATCTTTAGTAGTTGCAGATGCTTGCTAGAGTTCCAATCATAAGTGCATGTGATCCAAGAAGAGAAAGTATGTTAGCTTATGCCTCGTATGATCCAAGAAGAGAAAGTGCATATGATCCAAGAAGAGAAAGTATGTTAGCTTGCACAACGACCCATCATTATTCCACAGTCGCTATTTATAATACTTAGTAATATATTCTAACTTTATGATAACAGCACCTACTAATATGTTTTAGCTCTCCGATATCATGCAAAGTTATCCTCTTCATACCCACAACGTAGTTTTATTTCTCGTTTCTAGTTGGAAGCAAACGTTCAGTGTACGTAGAGTCATATCAGTGGCAGATAGGGCTTCAGAGAATATTGATCTTACCTTTAGCTCCTTGTGGGTTCGACACTCCATACTTATCACTTCCACCTTTGGGAATTGCTACGATGATTCCTTGCACTTGGGGATTATCACGACGTGCCCCTCGGCTTAATCTCTCCGCCCCTCGTGAGCGAGCCTGGTGAGGCCGCCCCTGAGGAGGTCTTGCATCGTCTGCCTCGTGAGGCTTGGACCCTCACGAGGGTCTTGAGTGTTCGCTGATGAAGATGGGCCGTACAGGGCCGCTGGTGGAGCCACGCCATGGGCCGCAGGCAGGGAAGTCTAGGGACCTCCGTTACCAGGATGCCGAAACACGCCCTATCCCCTGAACGCGCCCTCCCCCCTTGTGGATGCCTTGTAGCTCTTCCGACTTGATCTGCAAGTCTCCTGGGTGTCTTCTGGTCCAAGAAAAATCATTGCGAAGGTTTTATTCCGTTTGGTGTTCCTTTTCTGCGAAGCTCAAAAACAAGGAAAAAGCAGAAACTGGCACTGGGCTCTAGGTTAATAGGTCAGTCCCAAAAATAATATAAAATAGCATATTAATGCATATAAAACATCCAAAATAGATAATATAATAGCATGGAACAATTAAAAATTATAGATACATTGGAGACGTATCAAGTCCCTGCTCGAATCATCACCGACAACGGAACCCAATTCACGAGCCACACCTTCATGCAATGCGTTCATGTCGTCGGAAGCAAGATCTCATTCGCCTCCGTTGCTCATCCATGGAGCAACGGGCAAGATGAGAGGGCGAACGCTGAAGTGTTGCGAGGACACAAGACGAGACCATTTGATAAGCTGCAGAAGTTTGGCAGGCGGAGGATCGACGAGCTGCCGGTGGTTCCTTGGACCCTCAGAACGACACCAAATCGAGCTACCAGGCAGACTCCCTTCTCCCTGGTGTATGGGGTAGAAGCATTTATCCCCACGTAACTCATTTATGGGTCACCTCGAGTGCTTCCCTATGATGAAGTAGCGCAGGAACAGCACCGACGTGACGACGCTGTGCTACATGAGGAGAACCGTCTCTGGGCTGGTACACGTGTTGCACACTACTAGCAAGCCCTGCGTCGCTATCATATCCGCGTGGTTCATGCCCAAAGTTTTGAGGAAGGCGACCTTGTCCTTAGGCGCGTTTAGTCCGCCAAGGGTACAAACATGTTGACGCCAAAGTGGGAAGGCCCTTACCGGGTAGTACGAGTCACCAGACCTAGCCCAGTCCATCTGGGGACCGGAGATGGCATTCAGTTGCAAAACTCATGGAACATTAGGCATCTCCGCAAGTTCTACCCGTAAGGCGCCACTGTCGGGCCCTGTCCGGGAGCCACCCTTTTGTACAGGCTTTGCCTCTATTGCATATAACCCCTTGTTCAAAGCTAGGCGTAGACCCTGAGCAATAGAGAAATAAATGAAGCGCCAGTGGCCCCCGACAAATTGCATGCATCCATAAGGATATCATGAGCATAGCATCACTGGTGCGCGTCGGTCCTAAACAAACGGTTTTTAACCCCTTTCTACGATGGCATCTGGAACCGTCGCCAAGTTAGTGTGGGCGATAGGGGGGTCCTTCCCACACGACCCAGAAACCATCGGGGATATGCCCTCCTCGCACACACGTTCGGCAAAAAGAGGTCGTGTGCGACCCGCGAGCGTGCAAATACGGAAATATGTACATTATAGCTAAAAAATACAATTATACGGCGAAATTATTTCCGGTCTCAAGTACATCCCACATAGTCAGTCCCCGCTAAATGTTTCCATTCATATGTACATCCCACACAGTCACTCCAAGGAAAACATTTGCGCAAGGTGGCGTAACGCAAACAGTTTTGAAGAGAATGTTGTGTGTGATTATTCATTGATACAACACGGTTTATTCCTAGAAACTGTGTGCGTTGCCTAAGGTCATCGCCCATGGTGGTTTCTCATTAACCGTTTGCAATATGAAAACCCAATTAGTAAGCTAATTGGCCATTTAGCGGGCTAATATCCCTATTATTAGTAATCCATTTACTAATCTAATTGACATTCATATTAAGCACATAATATATTCCATTTCCATATTAAGAAAGCAGGATTTCATAATTGAAATACATCAGAGTACAACATGATATAGCTTCAGCACTCAGCTATCCCATTACACAACTGCACCAGCAGCAAGTTTCACATGCAACATCTAGAACCTTTCGAAATTAGCATCTTAGAAGGTACATAGAGAGATGCATCTCATCTGGAAAACTGCTGAAGCGGAAGGCGAATATTGAGCCTTCATTCATATTGAAGGTCTTTGCACTTGAGGCCAATGCATGTGGATGATTGACCGTCCATCCTTCGACCTCTTCAGGAACACTTCAATATTGAACCGTGGGTGTTGTATGAAAACTTTCCTCGCCTCCTGACCACAGAGGTGGTTTATGAGGTAATCATCAGTGAAGCTTGAAAACAATGATGTGCATAAATATATTCTCTATATTGGAAATGGGGCAAAGGGATACAAAAAGGAAAGGTATAATAGTTAGTACCATCTTGTAAACCTCAGTGCTTCCCATTGTTTCCCTGCAACACATATAAGGTAGTTAGTCATCAGGTTAAGTAAGGGTTCGCATGCTATCAGTAAAATATGTTGATGATAAATAAGCACATTGCAGATTCACCAGATTAATTCAAGCCACATGGAAAACCCATTTATCCAAACCAAGCATGATTAAGAACTATGAAATATAGCACTTGTATATGTTTCTCATGTATTAAGTGCAGCCAAATTCGATTTATTCCTCACATGGTATACAATAACATAATGCAGCCACAACAATTGAACATCGCATTGCAAAATTGAACCAAGCAGTTAACTAAACACCACAACAAATGAACCAAACGTTAACTGAGCACCACATTGCACAATATAAGATACCCCTAATAGAATATCAGACAATTAACCAAACCAAGCATGCTTAACAACTTGGAAATATAGCAATTGTATTTGTTTCTCATGTATTTAGTACATGCAAATTCGATTTATTCCTCACATGGTATACAATAACAGAATGCAGCCACAACAATTGAACATCGCATTGCAGAATTGAACCAAGCAGTTAACTAAACACCACAACAAGTGAACCAAGCCAAAACAAATGAACTAAGAAGTTAAGTAAATCCCAATTAAACAATATAACATACTCCTAGAAGAATATCAGACAGTTAACCAAACCAAGCATGCTTAACTACTTGGAAATATTGGACCCTGATGATTTGAACATCACATTTGCATAATTGAACCAAGCAGTTAATTGAACACCACATTGCATGACATATAGAACATATACACTATAGAAGAAGATTACATGGTAAAAGTAGATAGCACAATTCACTAGAATTTGTTAAGGAAAGGCAGTAGCTAGCAAACTGAACATGGGTACTTAAAAGTGAGCTAATAAGACAAGCTACTCCTCATTGTCAGAGATATCGATGACAATTGGCTCCTTGGACATGGAAGAGGGTGAGGCCTCTGCATCATGGGTGCCCTCGTTGTAGTGGTGAGTTGCCTGAGCCGCTCCGGGCACCAACCTGCTGGCTCTCAAGATGAGGTAAGCACGTGCACGCTGAGAAAACACCTCGTAGTCTTCGTCGAAGGCACCGATGGTGGCCTCGAGAAAACACCACGAACTATCGTTTAAAGCAGCCAACCACATCATGGCATCGACACGCGAGGCGTCTACGGTGGCCACGATGGCAAGGTGCTCCTCCAAGATTGGGGGTCAGCACAAATGGCAGCCATCACGACCTCATTCGTGCGTGTGGCCGCGATTTGCTTCTCCGCTGCAAACTGCTCCTTGAGTTCTTGGCTATAAAGTGTGCACCATGGCTTAGGCCAGCGCTTATTTGGTGGATGGGTCGGTGATTTGGGTGGAAGGTGTCGTGCTCGCGCCGGCGGTCGGGGCATGTGGGTTTTGGAAGGAGAAGGAGGATGGGGTCGGGTGTGGATTACCTGCCTTGATAGGCAAGGCCGAGCAGCGTGAAGGAGGGTCGCGGGCGAGGAGGCGGTGGCGCTACAAGCAAGGAGTGAAGGTTTCAACTTGGAAAGGAAGGCGGAAAGGGGAGGAAATGTGGATTTTGGTAAGGGGGAGGGGGCGGGGAGGTAGATATTTCTGCGAAAGCTGAACATTTGGAATCGCTTCAGCCAAAAAAACTGGCACGCAAAGTGTCATCAGACACGGTTCGAAGATATTTTGTGCTGCATCTCACACGGTTGGTTATAATAAACTGTGTGGGATGTACTAGATTTTTGGTCTTGATTTGAATTACATAATGAGGTCACAGCGGCCATGGACGGTGTTTGAATTGCTAGACCTTTTATCCGTAGTGATCATAAAAGAATTGGAATTATTCAGGGTTCGTTTGGACATTTTTATACATTAAGTGAGTTTTCAATGCATTTATGTGCAGAATTCAAATTTGAACTACATGCACAAGCTCTAGTGCATATAAATTTGTTGAAAAATCAAATCTTTGTCCTTGGGTTCATCCTTAGGTCCCATGCAAGAAATGGGAATGAATTTCAAACACTAGGGCACCGTTGATTGCCGGCAAAATAGTGAGATGCCTGGTGTTTAAATTCTAGTAAATCCAAAACTCGTCTGAAATTAATGAAACTTGGCATGCTATCATGGAGCGGCATCAACATGCCGTGGTACAAATTTTGTCCCATTTGGGGCAGGTTTGGGTATATGCTTCTCACAAACCGGAGCTTCTCACAACAAGCGTTATGGTTTTCGGTAGGGAACGTCCCACCTTTTGGGGACGAAACGATATCCATTGCCTCTTATTGCTTTCAAGTTTTCTTCTCATGTTAACATAGAACAACAGGAGTGTTGTGTGAATTTTTGTGATTTTTCAGGGTTCGTTTGGACATTTTTATGCATTAACTGAGTTTTCAATGCATTTATGTGCATAATTCAAATTTGAACTACATTTGCATGCTCCAGTACATATAAATTCATTGAAAAAATCAAATATGTGTCCTTGGGTGCATGCTTAGGTCCGATGCAAGAAATGGGAATGAATTTCAAACACCAGGGCACCGTTGATTGCCGGCAAAATAGTGAGATGCCTGGTTTTTAAATTCTAGTAAATCCAAAACTCGTCTGAAATTCATGAAACTTGGCATGCTATCATGGAGCGGCATCAACATGCCGTGTTACAAATTTTGTCCCATTTGGGGCAGGTTTGGGTATATGCTTCTCACAAAACGGAACTTCTCACAACAAGCATGTTGGTTTTCGGTAGGCAATGTCCCACCTTTGGGGACGAAACGATATCCATTGCCTCTTATTGCTTTCGAGTGTTTTTCTCGTGTCAACATAGAACAACAGGAGTGTTGTGTGAATATTTGTGATTTTTTGGGGTTCGTTTGGACATTTTTATGCATTAACTAAGTTTTCAGTGCATTTATGTGCATAATTCAAATTTGAATTACATGCGTATGCTCCAGTGCATATAAATTCATTGAAAAATCAAATATGTGTTCTTGGGTGCATGCTTAGGTCCCATGCAAGAAATGGGAATGACTTTCAAACACCAGGGCACCGTTGATTGCCGGCAAAATAGTGAGATGCCTGGCTTTTAAATTCTAGTAAATCCAAAACTCGTCTGAAATTCGTGAAACTTGGCATGCTATCATGGAACGGCATTGAAATGTTGTGGTACAAATTTTGTCCCATTTGGGGCAGCTTTGGGTATATGCTTCTCAAAAACCAGAGCTTCTCACAACAAGCATGATGGTTTTTTGTAGGGAACGTCCCACCTTTGGGGACGAAATGATATCCATTGCCTCTTTATTTCTTTCATGTTTTTTCTCGTGTCAATATATAACAACAGGAGTGTTGTGTGAAGTTTTGTGATTTTTCGGGGTTGGCTTGCACATTTTTATGAATTAACTGAGTTTTCAATGCATTTATGTGCATAATTCAAATTTGAACTACATGCGCATGCTCCAGTGCATATCAATTCGTTGAAAAATCAAATCGGTGTCCTTGGGTGCATGCTTAGGTCCCATGCAAGAAATGGGAATGAATTTCATACACCAGGGCACCGTTGATTGCCGGCAAAATAGTGAGATGCTTGGTTTTTAAATTCTAGTAAATCCAAAACTCGTCTGAAATTCATGAAACTTGGCATGCAATCATGGAGCGACATCAACATGCCATGGTACAAATTTTGTCCCATTTGGGGCAGGTTTGGGTATATGCTTCTCACAAACCGGAGCTTCTCACAATAAGCATGATGGTTTTTCGTAGGGAATGTCCCACCTTTGGGGACGGAACGATATCCATTGCCTCTTATTGCTTTCAAGTTTTTTTTTCTCGTGTCAACATAGAACAATAGGAGTGTTGTGCGAATTTTTGTGATTTTTCGGGGTTCGTTTGGACATTTTTATGCATTAACTAAGTTTTCAATGCATTTATGTGCATATTTCAAATTTGAATTACATGTGCATGCTCTAGTGCATATAAATTTGTTGAAAAATCAAATCTTTGTCCTTGGGTTAATCCTTAGGTCCCATGCAAGAAATGGGAATGAATTTCAAACACTAGGGCACCGTTGATTGCCGGCAAAATAGTGAGATGCCAGGTGTTTAAATTCTAGTAAATCCAAAACTCGTCTGAAATTAATGAAACTTGGCATGCTATCATGGAGCGGCATCAACATGCCGTGGTACAAATTTTGTCCCATTTGGGCCAGGTTTGGGTATATGCTTCTCAAAAACCGGAGCTTCTCACAACAAGCGTTATGGTTTTCGGTAGGGAACGTCCCACCTTTTGGGGACGAAACGATATCCATTGCCTCTTATTGCTTTCAAGTTTTTTCTCTCATGTCAACATAGAACAACAGGAGTGTTGTATGAATTTTTGTGATTTTTCGGGGTTCGTTTGGACATTTTTTATGCATTAACTGAGTTTTCAATGCATTTTATGTGCATAATTCAAATTTGAACTACATTTGCATGCTCCAGTACGTATAAATTCATTAAATAAATCAAATATGTGTCGTCGGGTGCATGCTTAGGTCCCATGCAAGAAATGGGAATGAATTTCAAACACCAGGGCACCGTTGATTGCCGGCAAAACAGTGAGATGCCTGGTTTTTAAATTCTAGTAAATCCAAAACTCGTCTGAAATTCATGAAACTTGGCATGCTATCATGGAGCGGCATCAACATGCCGTGGTACAAATTTTGTCCCATTTGGGGCAGGTATGGGTATATGCTTCTCACAAACCGGAGCATCTCACAACAAGCATGTTGGTTTTCGGTAGGCAACGTCCCACCTCTGGGGACGAAACGATATCCATTGCCTCTTATTGCTTTCAAGTTTTTTTCTCGTGTCAACATAGAACAACAGGAGTGTTGTGTGAATATTTGTGATTTTTTGGGGTTCGTTTGGACATTTTTATGCATTAATTAAGTTTTCAGTGCATTTATGTGCATAATTCAAATTTGAATTACATGCGCATGCTCCAGTGCATATAAATTCATTGAAAAATCAAATATGTGTTCTTGGGTGCATGCTTAGGTCCCATGCAAGAAATGGGAATGACTTTCAAACACCAGGGCACCATTGATTGCCGGCAAAACAGTGAGATGCTTGGCTTTTAAATTCTAGTAAATCCAAAACTCGTCTGAAATTCATGAAACTTGGCATGCTATCATGGAACGGCATTGACATGTTGTGGTACAAATTTTGTCCCATTTAGGGCAGGTTTGGGTATATGCTTCTCAAAAACCAGAGCTTCTCACAACAAGCATGATGGTTTTCGGTAGGGAACGTCCCACCTTTGGGGACGAAACGATATCCATTGCCTCATTATTTCTTTCATGTTTTTTCTCGTGTCAATATATAACAACAGGAGTGTTGTGTGAAGTTTAGTGATTTTTTGGGGTTGGTTTGCACATTTTTATGAATTACTGAGTTTTCAATGCATTTATGTGCATAATTCAGATTTGAACTACATGTGCATGCTCCAGTGCATATCAATTCGTTGAAAAATCAAATCGGTGTCCTTGGGTGCATGCTTAGGTCCCACGCAAGAAATGGGAATGAATTTCATACACCAGGGCACCGTTGATTGCCGGCAAAACAGTGAGATGCCTGGTTTTTAAATTCTAGTTAATCCAAAACTCGTATGAAATTCATGAAACTTGGCATGCAATCATGGAGCGACATCAACATGCCATGGTACAAATTTTTTCCCATTTGGGGCAGGTTTGGGTATATGCTTCTCACAAACCGGAGCTTCTCACAACAAGCATGATGGTTTTTGGTAGGGAACGTCCCACCTTTGGGGACGAAACGATATCCATTGCCGCTTATTGCTGACAAGTTTTTTTTCTCGTGTCAAAGTAGAACAACAGGAGTGTTGTGTGAATTTTTGTGATTTTTCGGTGTTCGTTTGGACATTTTTATGCATTAACTACGTTTTCAATGCATTTATGTGCATAATTCAAATTTGAATTACATGCGCATGCTCTAGTGCATATAAATTCGTTGAAAAATCAAATCTGTATCCTTGGGTGCATGCTTAGGTGCCATGCAAGAAATGGGAATGAATTTCAAACACCAGGGTACCGTAGATTGCCGGCAAAATAGTGAGATGCCTGGCTTTTAACTTCTAGTAAATCCAAAACTCGTGTGTAAGTCATGAAACTTGGCATTCTATCATCGAGCGGCATTAACATGTCATGGTACAAATTTTGCCCATTTGGGGCAGGTTTGGGTATATGCTTGTCAAAAACCGGAGCTTCTCACAACAAGCATGATGGTTTTCGGTAGGGAACGTCCCACCTTTGGGGACGAAACGATATCCATTGCCTCTTATTTCATTCATGTTTTTTATCTCGTGTCAATATATAACAAAAGGAGCATTGTGTGAATTTTTTCGATTTTTCGGGGTTCGTTTGGATATTTTATGGATTAACTAACTTTTCAATGCATTTATATGCATAATTCAAATTTGAACTACATGCGCATGCTCCAGTGCATATAAATTCGTTGAAAAATCAAATATGTGCCCTTGGGTGCATGCTTAGGTCCCATGCAAGAAATGAGAATGAATTTCAAACACCAGGGCACCGTTGATTGCCGACAAAACAGTGAGATGCCTGGTTTTTAAATTCTAGTAAATCCAAAACTCGTTTGAAATTCATGAAACATGGCATGCTATGATGGAGCGACATCAACATGCCATGGTACAAATTTAGTCCCATTTGGGGCAGGATTGGGTATATGATTCTCACAAACCGGAGCTTCTCAAAACAAGCATGATGGTTTTTGGTAGGGAATGTCCCACCTTTGGGGACGAAACGATATCCATTGCCGCTTATTGCTTTCATGTTTTTTTTCTCGTGTCAACATAGTACAACAGGAGTGTTGTGTGAATTTTTGTGATTTTTCGGGGTTTGTTTGGACATTTTATGCATTAATTGAGTTTTCAATGCATTTATGTGCATAATTCAAATTTGAACTACATGCGCACGCTCCAGTGCATATAAATTCATTGAAAATCAAATCTGTGTCCTCGGGTGCATGCTTAGGTCCCATGCAAGAAATGGGAATGAATTTCAAACACCAGGCCACCGTGGATTGCCGGCAAAACAGTGATATGCCAGGTTTTTAAATTCTAGTAAATGCAAAACTTGTCTGAAATTCATGAAACTTGGCATGCTATCAAGGAGCGGCATTAACATGTCGTGGTACAAATTTTGTCCCATTTGGGGCAGGTTTGGGTATATGCTTCTCAAAAACCGGAGCTGGTCACAACAAGCATGATGGTTTTCGGTAGGGAACGTCCCACCTTTGGGGACGAAACGATATCCATTGCCTCTTATTTCTTTCAAGTTTTTTTCTCGTGTGAACATAGAACAACAGGAGTGTTGTGTGAATTTTTGTGATATTTCGGGGTTCGTTTGGACATTTTTATGCATTAATTGTGTTTTCAATCCATTTATGTGCATAATTCAAATTTGAACTACATGCGGATGCTCCAGTGCATATAAATTCGTTGAAAAATCAAATCTGTGTCCTTGGGTGCATGCTTAGGTCCCATGCCAGAAATGGGAATAAATTTCAAACACCAGGGCATCGTTGATTGCTGGCAAAACAGTGATATGCCTGGTTTTTAAATTCTAGTAAATCCAAAACTCGTCTAAAATTCATGAAACTTGGCATGCTATCAGGGAGCGGCATCAACATGCCATGGTACAAATTTTGTCCCATTTGCGGCAGGTTTGGCTATATGCTTCTCAGAAACCGGAGCTTCTCACAACAAGCATGATGGTTTTTGGTAGGGAACATCCCACCTTTGGGGATGAAACAATATCCATTGCCTCTTATTGGTTTCAAGTTTTTTTTCTCATGTCAACATAGAGCAACAGGAGTGTTGTGTGAATTTTTGTGATTTTTCGGGATTCGTTTGGACATTTTTATGCATTAACTCAGTTTTGAATGCATTTATGTGCATAATTCAAATTTGAATTGCATGCACATGCTCCAGTGCATATAAATTCGTTGAAAAATCAAATATGTGTCCTTGGGTGCATGCTTAGGTCCCATGCAAGAAATGGGATTGAATTTCAAACACCAGGCCACCATTGATTGCCGGCAAAACAGTGAGATCACTACAAGAAATGTGTTAATCTATGACGGATTTCTCATGACGTTCTCCGGAACCGTCATGATCGATGACGGATTCTTCTTCTTCGTCATGAAATCCGTCAGAGATTAATGTGACGAGAACAAAACCAGCGACAATAGCTCCCTTATGATGAGCCGTCACGGATACCGTCACGAGTCGACCAGTAGTACACCAAACGTACCGTCATGGATGGCTCATGCTGATGTGTCACGCGTGTTCGACCCACATATATAATCCTTAGTTTTTTTAAAGTTGTTGAATCATCGGCGGCCTTTTGGTGTTTTTAGGAAAACGGAGTGCTGATGTTGCTGCATGTCTCGACGTGGCTTTTTTAAGGGGGGGTAAAAGGATTGTTGCTGTAGTGTTGTCTCGAGGTTGGGCTGCCATTGTTCGATGAGGAATTATACATTTTTAATGGTTAATTATTCATTATTTTTTTGAGATTTTGATTAGGTATTATATTTGCAAGACATGGCTTGATTATACATACAGAGCACATCATTTAAGACGCCCGTTAATGTGTATTATGTAAACGGGCGCTTGCAGCGCACCACACTGGGCCGTCCCGCTGTGTACTTTATTCCACAAAAAATAAGCGTGCCATCCTGACACGAACCAGAGACCTCCCGCACCGAGGTTCGATAGTTTTACCATCCTGCCACACAGCAGGATCTAATAAGCTTCAACTTTTTCTTTCAATTATTATTTCCTTTTCCTTTTTTTCATTTTTCATTTTTCCATTTTCGTTATCTGTTTCTTCTTTTCTAAAATACATGAACATTTTCAAAATCGATGATGTAGTTTTTCAAGTTTGATGAACTTTTCTTTTCAAAATCTATGAACTTTTTTTCCTGAACTACTTTTATAAATTGATGATGTTGTTTCAAATTCGATGACCATTTTTCAAATTTGATGAACTTTTTTCAAAGTCTATGAATTGTTTTCAAATTCAATGAACATTTTTGAAATTGGATGAACTTTTCTTAAATTGGATGACCTTTTTCAAAAAATGATGAACTTTTTTAAGTTTTTTTATTTTTAAAAAAATGAGGAACTTTTTTTGAATTGGTGAAATTTTCTTCAAATTTTAGATGAACATTTTTTAATTTTTTGTGCACTTCTTTAAAAAAATTGATGAACTTTTTTCAAAATCATTGAAATTTTCTTGAATAGGGCAATGTTTTTTGCATGTTCATGCACCTTTTCCGAAATTTGTGAACTTTCATTTTTCTTAAATAAAATCATATATGAGCGGCTATGGAAGTTTTTTCAAGTGTTAGCGCTGCATTTTGTCAGTTGCATAGACATGCCCTAGTGGTTAGCTGAACAAATGTAGGTAGTGCAGGTCGCGAGTTTGAATTGTCGCTGTAACGTAATTTTTGGAATGTTTTTCACGCATTTTTATCACTCATTTTGTGCGGTGCCCCTTCGTGGGCTAGCCCTGGTCGCGCTATAGCAAGCGTCGCTTCTCCTAACTGGCGCTCTCTTTTTACACGGGAAAGGACTACTGCTGCTGCGTCGTCCCGACGTTGGGCCGCGCTAAGTATATTTTTACAGAGAGAAAAAATGTGTGGTTTCTTTAATAAACCTTTATCTTTAAATTAAAAAAGGAAAAACTGCCAGAAGGCATTGAACTGGGAGACCTCACGCTTATATACCTAGGTCGCTACCGCTAGGGTATTATCTATGTTTCTGTTAAATGCCTTTTTAAAGTCTTACTTACAGATAAAACTAGCCAAGTTGTTTAGTATAAAAAAGGTGATTGAACGGGGATTTGAACCACGTAGCACTAATCTCTACGTTCCAACAAGCCAAGTTCTTACATACAACGAGCCATGTTTTTTTTCAAGATTTTTGTAGTACTTTTCACGTGTAGGCAGCAATATGTTTTTTTATTTTGCGAAAAGACAACAATAGTTATGCACTGTACGACTTAACGTCAATGCATAGCAAACATTCGCGAAATCTCCTAAAAAAATTGTGCCCATCTTATGAATCAATAACATTGTTCCATGCCCATTTGGAAGAATTGTCTACCATATTTTGATATTATTATCAATTTTTCTAATAGGTTGCAACTAGAAGTGAAGTTATCCCTAAGTATCTTTTGACATTTTCATCTATTTCTTGGATATGAGCTAAAATAAAACGTAATTCCTTCAATATCTTTTTTGAAATGTTTAAACCTTATTTGACTTACATATACAACAAATTGCACTACCTCCAGTAAGCACACATAAATTCATTTAAACCATAGAAAATTTAA
The DNA here is from genome assembly GCF_003073215.2 of Triticum urartu. Taxonomy (NCBI): domain Eukaryota; kingdom Viridiplantae; phylum Streptophyta; class Magnoliopsida; order Poales; family Poaceae; genus Triticum; species Triticum urartu. The sequence continues at coordinate 354,028,473 of NC_053027.1, read as the reverse complement.
ATCATCTAATTTTTTTTAAACTCCTACAAAAGAAAATGTATGTATTATAGTACATGTGACAATTTTATAGGGGTATGCCACATATTTTAATTAAAACGAGAACACCACATTAATGGAACTCGAACCTCACACATAAATTTTAAGCGGTTAGCACCTTCGAACTTGGAAACTTGTATTTAAAAAAATGGTTAACATTTTTTTGAGAAATAAATTCAGACATCTATTTTAAAAAAACGTCATGTATTTAAAAAGTGTTAAACGTGTATAAAAATGTTGCTTGTGCATACAAAAAATGTACAACGTCTATTGGACAAAGTACACATGTATTTTTCTAAAATAAAATGAAATTGAATAAAAGATTAAAATAGTAAATGAACAGAAAACAAAAACCAAAAAAATGATGAAAAATGTGCAACACATAAAACCAATAATAGAAACACAAAGAAAAACTTGAGTTTTTCTGGAGCAAAACAAAAACCGTGAGCTTGGCCTGGGAATTAATTGAATGGAAATCTTTTTCAATAAATAAAGTGCACAAATTGATTTAAATAAAAGAGATGCAAATTATTGGTAAGATTAGGAAATTAACTATTATAGCTAGAAATTAATTTAATACTAAAATATTAACAAATGATTTCATTTTATAGCCAAGACTCAACCCCGAACTCAATGTGCATTGTCGCCATGGTGGCAGTGGCCACGGCGGACGTGGCCGAAACGGCGGCGGGCGCGACGAGGCGTCCGACGGTCCTGGCCAGCACCCTTGGGTTGGGTACTTCGACCCCATATGGGGTGTGTCGTTCCCACCCCCTCGTGCACCCTGGGTGCCCCCAAACTCTGCAGGCATCCTCGGGTCCCCAACTTGGTGCCACAACACAGGCGTACCCGGTTATGTACTCTGGCACGCCGCCTGCTCCGTACGCCGCCCCTTCGTATGCCGCCCCTCCATACGTCGTGTTTCCCCCGGCGCTAAAGTGGATAGTGGACACATGAGTTGCGTCTCACGTCACCGGGGACTCAGGTAGCCTCACCTTGTCTCGTTACCCATTAGCGTTTGATTCTCGTTCCATAACAGTCAGTAATGGGGCCTGCCTTCCTGTTGTTGCCATCGGTAGCGCTCTCCTCCCCTCTCGCCCGTTTCATCTTTCTAAAATCCTTCTCTTGCCAAATATCGTTAAGAACCTTATTTTAGTCCGACAATTTACTCATGAAAACCTTGTTTCTGTGAATTTTGACCCTCTGGTTTTTTCGTGAAGGATCTGGTCAGCAAGGCCCTTCTCTTAGGTGCAATAGTGGTGGTGATCTCTATCCGTTTTCAAGCAGTAATTGTCGCTCCTCCCCGATGGTCCTCACCGTCGAGCTGTCCAACTTGTCGCGGACTTGGCCACCCCAGCTCATCTACTTTAGCTCATTTTCCCCTTGATTTCTTAGACTCATGTAATAAAGATGTCCATGACTCCATGCTTTGTACTGCATGCCAACTTGGCAAACATACTCGCCTCCCCTTCCCCACCTCTACATGCTTCGCCACCGCTCCTTTTCAATTAGTCCACTGCGATTTATGGACATCTGCAGTTGTTAGCATTTCCGATTATAATTATTACCTTGTCATATTGGATGATTTTTCGTATTATTTATGGATATTTCTTTGTGAGCCAAATCTGGTACGTCTCAAACATGGAGTTTTATTTTTAAATTTTGAAATGCAAACGAACTCCGAAAAGCATGAAATTCATGTTGGAAAAAATGTTAAGACGTTTGTCTTCAAATAAAGTACAAAAGAAATAGATTCCACTTCATTTATCCATGTCCAAGAACGAATTAAATTTAGTAAAATAAAGCTAAAATAAGGGGGAAAAAACAAAGCCATAAAAATAGTAGTACGTACGTTGGATTTGAACAAGGACCTCATTTACATTTCTAACGCCACAAAACCAATGTATTAAGATACAATTTTAATCTAAACACACACTAGCCTTTTTATAGTAGTAGAAGATATTTTCTAGCCTGCTGCCTTCTGATTGGCTGAACCAGACCTCCCACGGATCACGCCTCTCCACCGTCCATCCTTAGCTGATCCAACGGTCCCTGCTCCTTCTACTCTCTATCTGTGCTTTCCCTGATTCTTATCCTCTCACACAGCCACACAAACGAGAGAACCATGCCAGCAGCAGCCACGCCCGAGGAAATCCACAGCTCGCAGCCGTCGGACACCGCCATCCGCCGCCTGCACCTCCCACCACAGCACGCCGGTGAGCCGTGCCTTGCACCGCCTCTCTCTCTCTCTCTCTCTCTCTCTCTCTCTCTCTCTCTCTAATCTCTCTCCTCCTTGCAGCAATGGAGGCCGACCACCCATGGCATCGCCCGAGCTCACCTCCTAGCAGTCGCTCTCCTTTGAATTCGTCGGGATCCGGCTAGATCCGGACGCCAGCGCCCCGTTCCTACTTCCGCGCCTCGCTTGGGTCGTCGGCCACCTCGACGATGTGATACCGCTTGCGGGATCCAACGCCACCGCTGGCTAGCCACTTCCTCCTGGAGGAGACGCCCCCACATCGGCGCCTCCCCACATGAGCAGCAGCAACAAACGCCTCGCTATGGGCGTCTCTGGTGGTGCTTTTTCTTGTAATTTTTTTTAAAGAAGTTTGCCAGATCTGTGCGTGAAAAACAATGGTGTTGAACTCCGATTGATGTCCCGCGAAGGCTGGGCGGCGCTTGATGCGGTGGCTGCAGAATATCTCCGGGCAAAATAGTAGGCCAGATCTAGGGGAAAAAACTGTAATTCCAAGTTTTTGGTTGTTTATTTCTTCCTTTTGGTAAAAATAAAATTTAGTTATCTGGTACGTTTATGCAATTTTCCTTTTTATCTATAAGGCAATGAGCATATATAATAAAAAAATCTGAATGACTAAAGTTTCCATGGACCAAGAGAAACAAATGGATTGGCTAATGTCTCAATCAAAATTAGTGGGCCTTGGACGGATCGGAAATTTAATGGGCCAAAATTCTTATGATGGGCCGATGGTCTTAGATAGAGGTGAAATTTAGTGGGCCAAAACTCTGATTACGCCAACTACTACATGGGCTGCCATGTCAGGTCCATGTTGGCCGCCATGTCAGATGATGACGCGGAATGCATGATTAACGCTGTTATCTGATAGTAAATTGTGACGGTCAAGAACCGTCACGGATCCATGACGGCTTTGGAGATCCATCATGGAGTGCACGGTGGTCAAATTATGACACGATATACATGACGGATTTCAAATCCGTCAAGGACGACCTACCATAACAGATTTGCACACATGTGTGACAGTACGAATCCGTCATGGATTAACACATTTCTTGTAGTGGATGCCTGGTTTTTAAATTCTATTAAATCCAAAACTCGTCTAAAATTCATGAAACTTGGCATGCTATCATGGAGCGGCATTAGCATGTCGTGGTACAAATTTTGTCCCATTTGGGGCAGGTTTGGGTATATGCTTCTCAAAAACCGGAGCTTCTCACAACAAGCATGATGGTTTTCGATGCGGAACGTCCCACCTTTGGGGACGAAACGATATTCATTGCCTCTTATTTTTTTCAAGTTTTTTTCTCGTGTGAACATAGAACAACATGAGGGTTGTGTGAATTTTTGTGATTTTTCGGGCTTCGTTTGGACATTTTTATGCATTAACTGAGTTTTCAATGCATTTATGTGCATAATTCAAATTTGAACTACATGCGGATGCTCCAGTGCATATCAATTCGTTGAAAAATCAAATTTGTATCCTTGGGTGCATGCTTAGGTCCCATGCAAGAAATGGGAATGAATTTCAAACACCAGGGCACCGTTGATTGCCGGCAAAACAGTGAGATGCCTGGTTTTAAATTCTAGTAAATACAAAACGTGTCTGAAATTCATGAAACCTGGCATGCTATCATGGTGCGGCATCAACATGCCATGGTACAAATTTTGTCCCATTTGGGGCAGGTTTGGAAATATGCTTCTCACAAACCGGAGTTTCTCACAACTAGCAAGATGGTTGTCGGTAGGGAACATCCCACCTTTGGGGACGAAACAATATCCATTGCCTCTTATTGGTTTCAAGTATTTTTCACATGTCAACATAGAGCAACATGAGTGTTGTGTGAATTTTTGTGATTTTTCGGGGTTCGTTTGGACATTTCAATGCATTAACTCAGTTTTCAATGTACTTATGTGCATAATTCAAATTTGAATTGCATGCTCATGCTCCAGTGCATATAAATTCGTTGAAAAATCAAATATGTGTCGTTGGGTGCATGCTTAGGTCCCATGCAAGAAATGGGAATGAATTTCAAACACCAGGGCACCGTTGATTGCCGGCAAAACAGTGAGATGCCTGGTTTTTAAATTCTAGTAAATACAAAACTCGTCTGAAATTCATGAAACTTGGCATGCTATCATGGAGCGGCATTAACATGTCGTGGTACAAATTTTGTCCCATTGAGGGCAGGTTTGGGTATATGCTTCTCAAAAACCGAAGCTTCTCACAACAAGCATGATGGTTTTCGGTAGGGAACGTCCCACCTTTGTGGACGAAACGATATCCATTGCCTCTTATTTCTTTCAAGTTTTTTTCTCGTGTCAATATAGAACAACAGGAGTGTTGTGTGAATTTTTGTGCTTTTTTGGGGTTCGTTTGGACATTTTTTAAATTAACTGAGTTTTGTGCATAATTCAAATTTGAACTACATGCGGATGCTCCAGTGCATATCAATTCGTTGAAAAATCAAATATGTGTCCTTGGGTGCATGCTTAGATCCCATGCAAGAAATGGGAATGTATTTGAAACACCAGGGAACCGTTGATTGCCGGCAAAACAGTGAGACGCCTGGTTTATAAATTCTAGTAAATCCAAAACTCGTCTGAAATTCATGAAACTTGGCATGCTATCATGGAGCGGCATCAACATGCCCCATTTGGGGCAGGTTTGTGTATATGCTTCTCACAAACCGGAGTTTCTCAAAACAAGCATGATGGTTTTCGGTAGGAACATCCCACCTTTGGGGACGAAACGATATCCATTGCCTCTTATTGCTTTCAAGTTTTTTTCTCATGTCAACATAGTGCAACAGGAGTGTTATGTGAATTTTTTTGATTTTTCGGGGTTCGTTTGGACATCTTTATGCATTAACTCAGTTTTCAATGCATTTATGCATAATTCAAATTTGAATTGCATTCACATGCTCCAGTGCATATAAATCCATTGAAAAATCAAATATGTGTCCTTAGGTGCATGCTTAGATCCCATGCAAGAAATGGGAATGAATTTCAAACACCAGGGCACCGTTGATTGCCGGCAAAATGGTGAGATGCCTGGTTTTTAAATTCTAGTAAATCCAAAACTCGTCTAAAATTCATGAAACTTGGAAAGCTATCATGGAGCGGCATTAACATGTCGTGGTACAAATTTTGTCCCATTTGGGGCAGGTTTGGGCATATGCTTCCCAAAAACTGGAGCTTCTCACAACAAGCATGATGGTTTTCGGTAAGGAACATCACACCTTTGGGGACGAAACGATATCCATTGCCTCTTATTTCTTTCAAGTTTTTTTCTCGTGTCAACATAGAACAACAGGAGTGTTGTGTGAATTTTTGTGCTTTTTCGGGTTCCGTTTGGACATTTTTATACATTAACTAAGTTTTCACTGCATTTATGTGCATAATTCAAATTTGAACGACATGTGGATGCTCCAGTGCATATAAATTCGTTGAAAAATCAAATATGTGTCCTTGGGTGCATGCTTAGGTCCCATGCAAGAAATGGGAACGAATTTCAAACTGCAGGGCATCGTTGATTGCCGGCAAAACAGTGAGATGTCTGGTTTTTAAATTCTAGTAAATCCAAAACTCGTCTGAAATTCACGAAACTTGGCATGCTATCATGGAGCAGCATTAAGATGTCGTGGTACAAATTTTGTCCCATTTGGGGTAGGTTTGGGTATGTGCTTCTCAAAAACCAGAGCTTCTCACAACAAGCATGATGGTTTTCGGTAGGGAACGTCCCACCTTTGGGGACGAAACAATATCCATTGCCTCTTATTTCTTTCAAGTTTTTTTCTCGTGTCAATATAGAACAACAGGAGTGTTGTGTGAATTTTTGTGATTTTTCGGGGTTCGTTTGGACATTTTTATGCATTAACTCAGTTTTCAATGCATTTATGTGCATAATTCAAATTTGAACTAGATGCGGATGCTCCAGTGCATATAAATTCATTGAAAAATCAAATCTGTGTCCTTGGGTGCATGCTTAGGTCCCATGCAAGAAATAGGAGTGAATTTCAAACACCAGGGCACCGTTGATTGCCGGCAAAACAATGAGATGCCTGGTTTTTAAATTCTATTAAATCCAAAACTCGTCTAAAATTCATGAAACTTGGCATGCTATCATGGAGCGGCATGAACATGTCGTGGTACAAATTTTGTCCCATTTGGGGCAGGTTTGGGTATATACTTCTCAAAAACCGGAGCTTCTCACAACAAGCATGATGTTTTCGGTAGGGACCGTCCCACCTTTGGGGACGAAACGATATCCATTGCCTCTTATTTCTTTCAAGTTTTTTTCTCATGTCAACATAGAACAACAGGAGTGTTGTGTGAATTTTTGTGATTTTTCGGGGTTCGTTTGGAGATTGTTTATGTATTAACTGAGTTTTCAATGCATTTATGTGCATAATTCAAATTTGAACTACATGCGGATGCTCCAGTGCATATCAATTCGTTGAAAAATCAAATCTGTGTCCTTGGGTGCATGCTTAGGTACCATGCAAGAAATGGGAATG